>NW_017275358.1:240853-371658 GCF_001594065.2 Cyphomyrmex costatus | reverse complement strand
ACAGTTTTCGATAGAACTCGTCGAGAACTATAAGAAACGCTATTCAGAACTATTCGGTACTCTCAAAAAATTTTCCGACGTGGGACTTCGAAAAAAATTTAAAGATATAATTTTTTGGGAGTACCGAGGAGTTCTGATCGGAGTTCTGAACAGTTTTCGGCGAGTTCTGTCGAAAAGTATCAGGGCTCAAAGCGATTGGGCCAACGGTTTCCGAGATATACTCGCTTTAAAAAATATTGATCTGACAAATATCGCTGTATCTTGCAAACCGTTGGTCCAATCGCTTTTCCACCTTACAGTTTTCGATAGAACTCGTCGAGTACTATAAGAAACGCAACTCAGAACTACTCGGTACTCTCAAAAATATATTTTCAAAAATTTCTACTATCTTTTTAAAACTTTATTATTCTTCAAAAATGTTTTTTATGTATCAAGAACTCTAGGTATTCATAAAATACTTCTGTTAAGCTGATTAGAACTATGCGACCTTGAATTTTGTTAAAAAGTTAGCACCCCATTCTTAAAAAATTATTAAAAAATGATTATTAAGCGCATATGTTATTAAAACCATAGAGAACTCTTCGTATCGTCAAAAGAAGCAGGAATTATCATCAGAACTATTGTATCTAAAAATTAATTTTTCAAAAATTTTTATTTTTTTTTTAATATTCGAAAATTTTTTTTACATATCAGGAACTCTAGGCAATCGCAAATTGAAGCTATTAAGCCGCTCAGAACTATTCCACCTCGAAATTCGATAAAAAGTTAGCACCCCATTTTTAAAAAATGTAAAAAAAATGTTTATTGAGCGGAACTCTTGTTATTAACTATAGGGAACTCTTCGTCTCGTCAAAAGGAAGTGGGAACTCTAATCAGAACTCCTGAGTACTATAGTTGGGGTGCTAACTTAACATATCCGATGTGTGGTGCCAGCGCGCGGATCGAAAAATTGTTTAAACATATTAAAAAGGTGGGTAGTGTCACTAAAACCGATCAGGAACTGTAGTACTCTTCGAGTACTGTGAGATTCCGTCATAAAAATCGGCTTTTTCAAATCTTACGGTGCCACGCGAAGTTAGCACCACATATTTTTATTTTTTAAAATTTTTGGCCTAATTCAACAGTACTATTGATGAAACCTATCAGGAACTCTAGAACTATTGCGGGTGCACGCAGTACTGTTATTAAAATTTCCGATTTTTAAAGTCGAGATGCTAACTTCACAGAGACGGACGTGCCACCTTTAGTCTTAAGTCAGCACAGCCACACCGTGGATCGAATCCTTCGACGTAAACTATGAGCAAAATATCGGATTCTGGATATTCTTAGAGCAAATAATTCTAGAAACATTTTGAGACCAAAATGATCCCGGCAATTGATTGCTTTAATGTACTTTACTCTTGTACGCGACCCAGCACAGCCACACTGTGGGTCGAATTTGTCGACGTAAACGATGAGCAAAATATCGGGTTCTGGATATTCTTAGAGTAAATAATTCTAGAAACATTTTGAGACCAAAATGATCCCGGCAATTGATTGCTTTAATGTACTTTACTCTTGTACGCGACCCAGCACAGCCACATTGCGGGTCGAATTTCTCTACGTAAACGATAAGCAAAAAATTCGGATTGTGAACATTCTTAGAGCAAATAATTCTAGAAACATTTTGAGATCAAAATGATCCCGTCAATTAATTGCTTTAATGTACTTTACTCTTGTACGCGAACCAGCACAACTACACTGTGGGTCGAATTTTTCGACATAAACGTTGAATAAAAAAATAAGCTAAATATTATTTATCAAAATGGTAGAATTAATGTGCATGGCGATCGAAAACAATAATGAAATTCTAAAGGTTTTTAAATTTCAGGGAAATTTTGTATTAGTAGGAATTAGAGGAGTTATTGATTTTAAAACAAGTTTCAAAGAAACATTATTCATAATATTTAAAAAGAGCATAATGGACCATCGCGCGCGTAGCGCGCGCAAGGAATGTGCTAGTGATATAAAAATTACGTGTTTTAAAACGTAAATTCTAAGATAAATAAATATAAAATACGTTAATTAGCGTATTATAAATGTTAATTTTACCGAAAAAATATGCTTTCGCAGTTTACTTATAAATGTCAGTGTTATATTCTCTTTGTGTTAATTAATTTACATAATATTTGTGTAACCTTCTAACACATA
This sequence comes from Cyphomyrmex costatus, assembly GCF_001594065.2. Classification (NCBI taxonomy): domain Eukaryota; kingdom Metazoa; phylum Arthropoda; class Insecta; order Hymenoptera; family Formicidae; genus Cyphomyrmex; species Cyphomyrmex costatus. Next base: position 369,468 of record NW_017275358.1, on the reverse strand, counting down.
TTCATCTTGTGTTAAATAAAGCTAAGCTTTGGAAAAGAAACTGTTTGGAATATGCCATTTATGTTAAATTCGACACATTTTTTCCAACACTGTACCAAATTAAATGAAATACCCCGTTTCTATCAATATTAACTCCAATTTTAATTTTACTTACTAATTTTTTCAATTAATTCCAATTATTAGAAAAAATAAAAAATAAATTAAACCAAGATTAAAATTAATTTATAATGTTAAAAATGGACAATAGTCTAACAGGAATGTACGAATGATAACGATGTCCTTTCGAAAGAATTTTAAGTTCAGAAGTTTAAAACTTCATACCGTGAAATGACATATAGCTACATATAAACTGGAAGAAACTTTTTTCATTTACTTCTTTGCATTTTATTTTGAATTCGATTCCATTGTAAATTTCACGCCAACATGACTCGAATAGGCGTAATAGCGGAAACTCTACATTTTGCATTTTCGTTTCCTTGTGTTATCCGATCCAACCAAATTTTATGTTACGTAAAGAAAATAGAAATTCAACGAGACTGAACAAAAGGAGAGAATCCAGCGTTCCTCATTTGCCTTCTACAAAGTCTTCAGAACAATTTCCTGATGTGACGGCGACCTGTCAACGGCCCTTTCGTTCGTCTCGACATTTCTATTCTGTGTCACTCGCAGCATTATAAATGGATTACACCATCTTCGCGACAGCAACTTCGATATCTATCCATCGAATGAGAAGATTTTTATGCAAAGGTACGACAGTGAGAAAGATAAATTGTGATTGATAATGTAAAATCGCGTGCACGCGAATGTAATAACATTAAAATACGTAAATAATGCTGTAATGGAGATTTTTTTACAAACATTTTAAACATCTTAACAAATGACAAATTTTATGAAAAGCATTCATTCGTCAAAATATCTTTATAAGGAAAATTATAGAAATTACTCTTCATATATCTTCATTTCCATTAATTTAATTCTTTCATTAAATTAATCAACTTCAAACCTTTCGAAAACAAGAAATCTCGGAAGAAATTTAATAGAACTCTATGGTTTTACTATATTGTGAAATATTAAATCATTGCATTATAGAGACAACAAGTAACGTATTACTTGCCTGCGATAACATAATAAACGCTAAACATATGTAATATAAAATATAATTCATTGTAATAAATGCAAGCGTGTACATACACACAAATATTGCATTACAATGCAATAAATAATATTTAATAGCTTGAATATCAATTTCCATATCATTTCCGTTAAAATTGGTTTAATATTATTATAATATATATAATAGTTGATATCCTATTTAACGCGTCTATAATTAATTCCTTTATGTCTTTTGCATTTCCTACTTTATTTTATAATCATATTTATACTAAATGCAACCGTTTGTTACAAATACTCATATAATATGCAAATTGTCTCAAATCAAATAAACGATATCAGATAAAAGCTGCTTTAACAGAAAATACTAGGTGACGAAAACGTAAATCTTCGACTTCGCACACAGATTTAAGTTTTCCTTACATAGTTTGAGATTGCTTTAACAATCCCGGGAAGAGATTATCAGCCGTTCTTAATTTCTACAGAGTTCCACTTGCCCGCCATGAGGATTTCAATTTCATGAGACTGCATCGGACTCATGGAGATATAGCCCATTTCATGCGACAACTATAGCAATGTATTGCAATTACTGGGAACCTCCCTAATCTAGAAGGAACACGCGAGTATGAGTCTGCTGCTTAAGTAGAATTAAACGACGGAGATAGCTAAGTACATTGCCTTTGCTAAGTCGAGCGAACAGCGATCTTACGGTGTATTTTTTATTGCGGTTTACATAAAGCCGAACTTGAAAATAGAGCAATATAATCAATAGTTTTAATAAAAAACCACGTCTCTGTTGCTCTTAATAATCCTAGAAGCTGGTGAAAATAAAAAGTCAAGATTATCAGCATATAAAAAAATAGCTTGCTCGCGTAAATTGCTAATTATAAAATCTTGGGCGTAAAAGAAGAAGATAAAGTAATGTAATTAATTCACCTATATATACACCTATGTGTGTCTCTACATCAAAGAAACCATGTCAAAAATCTCACACTGCTTATGTCGTATCAGTTTACTCATAATTTATCTTTTTTCGCTAAAATTTATCCCGTGCACTTTATATTTACGCATTGAGTATTTTTCATAAAATATTGTTCATACGTATACGAAAGATCAATATAGCTTCGTTCCACACATATTCACGATTATATTACACGAGGACGCTGCCAAGTAATCCGACGTAACGACGAAAACGCTCGTAACATCCTCCCCGCCAGAAAACGCCATGCTGATACTTGCGTAAGATATTCGACCATGTATACAACGAAAAACAAAAACCTTTTTGAAAATTGTGCATACAGGAAGCATATATGCTATATACTGAATTTGCGTAAACGTGTTCGCGATAATATTCTTTTCAATTTTCATCGTAGAATAAACAATTTTTGGATAAGTATAATTACTTTATAACTCCTTAGATTAATGATTTAAAAAATTTTAAACTTATCTCCTTGCTTATAACGTATAAAATTGCCGCAAGGAATTCCTACGTATAAAATTATACTTTTATGCAAGCATTAATGTAATTCCAATAATGGCATTGTTATTCAATATGAAAGACGTCAGCACTCTCTGGCATTGAAGGCGAACATGTTCAATAAGAGTAATATGATGCGGTAAGCAAATACTCGATACAACACTTTTAAAAACGTTTCGTAAGCTAGAGATATTTATGCCCAAAGGCACTGGTATACGAGTAACATTAAACATGCTCGTATTGATATAAGACTTCATTCCTTCATGTGATAACGCGTATAAATAACAATATTTATATTTTATATATATATATATATAAACACTAATAATAAATTTTTACTATTATAAAATCTATGAGCATCTATTCAATGAATACATATACGGAATTAAATACACCAACGATATTTTTTTATACAAAAAAACAATTTGCTAGTTATTGATAATTCATAATAAATTAAATTCTAAGAAAAAGCAAATAAAAAATAAATTACATCTCACAAAAATCTTCGTACGTTTGCTAAGGTTTTTCCTAATTTGATTTTTATCATTTTATATTAACAATTCATTTAAATTTTAGCGTAAAATAAAAATAACTTTACTTTCGTATTTGATATTGAATATATTCATACACAGTCATATACCTAGTAGAGTCAGCGGGCAAAAACGTTGTTGGCCAGTACGTTTGAGATTGAAAACGCAAATCCGATTTTGCATCAAATAACAGTATTTCAAAGTTTTTAGCGTGAATTTTTAATATATCAAATATTTATCGTGTGCTTTAAAAACAGACGGCTGTTCTCTTTCGTAAAATATATTTTAACAAATATATATATTTTAACAAATATGTTCATCATAAAAGTTATTATTGCATTAAACATTTGCCACGAATATTTATTAAAAGTTCATAATAAAAAATTAGATTATAATAAACAGTTAGAGGCAATAACTAACGCGAAAAAGGTCTATTTACGACACTACTCTCTCTCTTATAAAAATAATTATAAAACACCTTCCGAAATTAATTATTGCCTTTGTTTTTCTCGTAAAAATATAATTAAAATTTCAAGCAACCAGATATTTTTTATTTTAAAACACGCGTCAATCTCGAACATAAAAGTGAACGAAATTAATGCTATTGAGTGGCTGCGTCCGCGATATGCATTTTCGCATTGCATCCCCATATTTGTACCGTAGTCGATAACGTACAGCAGGGCGTGCCATGGTAGTTTATCGGTGCGAATGCATTAACCTTGATGAAACCCTCTGCATCAGGAACTGCAAGATAAGGTGTGATTAACGACGGTTGCTATACTTTCTTGTGTGTCGGCTGATCGTATTTTACACAGGAAGTTAACGATGAGACGGTAATTACGATAATAAACGGCCGGACAGCTTTATAATTAACTTTACACAGTTTTTTCTCACCAGTATGTCTCATTTAACTATCAAAGAAATCGAACTACATAATTCTGCAGCTACTAAAGGGTATCGACAAACAATTAGGCATGTTTGCTAAAGTTCATGTAACGTATATGTTAATTTAGTATTATAGAGATGCACCGGATATCCGGAAAAGATTGCCCTCATCCGACGCTGAATACCGGATACCTACTAGAAAGGGATATCAGATACCATATTTCTAAAAAATATATTATTGCAGACAGTAAAACAGTTTTCATATCGTTATACACGGCATTTCAATATAAACGGCTAGATATTGCTAGAAATCAGATATCCCTATTTAATATACAAGATACTCATAATTTTTTTAAAAAATGAGTAAAAGTAGAGTAACTCTATCAATTTTTAAAGTAACAACAGAATTGGTGGAATTATGCTCAATTTTCAAGTTATTGCTTCGTTCGCAAATGTATTTGTCTCGCGCCTATTTGTCCTTATATAGTCCTAGATTTGTAAATTTTAATTAAAAGATTTCTTCGCGTAGCCAAAAGTGAATGTTAGACATCTCATTTAAGTAAAGCTCCGTATATTAACGACGGTATTCCACGTTCATTTTACGAGAAGCCACTCTCCTCGGAAATTCAATCTCGTGAATTTTCCGCGCGATACGACATTACAAAATTCATTAAAACATCGCCCCGAATCAAGCACGGCAAATACATCCACTTACTGACAATCGACAATCATACAAACGAAATTAATTCTTTAGACTTTACCCTTTAGAATAAACGTAATGATTTTCTCTCCCTCTCCCTCTCCCTCCCTCTCTCTCTAATAGAGCTTTTTATAAAACTACAATTTTGACCTTTAGACAAAACATGATTAAATAGTAAACCTTAAAGTATAATAACAGATCGCAAATCGCTAAATCTATACAACTTCTGAATTTCATAAAATAATTTTATTGCACTGTATTTCTTAATAAGTTAAAATCACCAATACGTATTATATATATTTTTTCCTTTATTTAAAATATCGCCAGAAATCTGAATTCGCTCCTTTGACGGAGAAATAGCATTTGCGACCCTTTCTGCTGAACTCTTTAATTAATATAAGTTTCTCTCAACGACTTTCGCGATCGGCCGTCTGACAGCCCGCGGCGAAGGTTTTTAATTAACGAGTCTAAAAGCACGTAATCGCTTGGTGTGTAATCAAGAAGCAACGACAGCATGTACACGTCCCGCTTTATTCATCTCTTTTACAAGTTTTGCTTCTTCCGTTTACAATATCAAGTGTATAAATGCATTATTAATAATTGGATATAAAAGAGAAAGTACATTAATATCATATTTTTTTTTTTAGTTTCCGGAAAAGCAGCTCAGTATCAGTGCGCTCTTCGTTCTGATGAAATGAAAGGTAAGATTCACGAAACACTGGGCATTAGTAATGGATCGATCGATACGGCGATAACCCGTAAACCTTTTGACACATACTTTATTAATAATATCTCCATTCAAATCAAATAACAAAAAAATTAATGCCACAAAATAAGAGATAAAATTAAAATTAGATAAAATTAAGTCTACCGAGAAAAACTTTAGATTAATTATCATATCATATACTTGTTCAAATCGTAAACTCAGACCATATCCGCTAAAATTTTCAACACCTTATACAACTTAAACCATGTGTGAGTAAACTCTGTTGATAAATTACTTGTTGTTTTTAATAGTATAATGTAATTAATTATTATCTATATATAAAAAAACATATCGCATATATTATATTATATTATAATATTGTATTATAATATTGTATTCTACTACTGTATTGTAGAATATAATGCAAATAATTACTTATATTATACTAAAATTCAAAACAATTCACAAAAAAAATTTAGTACTTAATATTAAGGTGTTATTAAAACTTTTAACTGATATTATCTGAATTAATTTAAATAAATATACAATATATACATATGACATAACTAGTACAAAGTCGTTCTTAGTGAATTTAATTTTGTGTGTGTGTGTTTTCTCTTATATTTTAACATTAATTTTTTTATTACATAAATAAATGAAGAAATTACTATTAATGTACTTTCTCGCTTATATTCAATTATTAGCTAATCTTATTAAAAGAATAATGCAGTGTTATAATATAATATTCTTTTTTTGTATGCTCGTAACGTTAAAAGTCATAGTGTTGTAACACAGTGCGATAACAAAACATATGTTACGTAAATATGCAATTATTATTGATAAAAAAAATTGAAAAATGACATTGTATTATCTGTTGTATAAAATATTGCGTTTTACTTTGGTGTTGGAAGAACTGTAATTTTTAAAGAGATACAAAGCTATAATGATAAAAACGAAAGAATAGCAGTGTACTGATATTTGAACACGCAATGCACTATTCTATTGCATCAAAAGCAGTTTTTTTTTTAAATTTTTAATCACGCAAGAGTGTTAGAAAACATGAGCATGCAAGAACTCGTTCATACTATACTTTCCTTATAGGCCGCGCTCATTTTTCCACTACTCAGCGGAATGAACCTGATGGCCATAAAAGTAACGACACGATAATTGGTATGATTGCATCGCGCCAGTGAGTTGCTAATGGACTATTTTTTGGGAGTGCGAATGATAAGTAAACCGGTTTGAATGAACGATAAGTAAACTTACTTCCGGTACTTTCACATACCCCTATTGTTAGCATATTATTACGCAACACTTAAAATATTTGCTTTGTAAGCAATATGGAAAAATTTCTGAAAAAGCTTCTAATAAAACAATATCATATGCAATCATATTTTATGTTGTTTTGTATTAAAAAGAAACAAAAAAATGTTATATCTAAATATATAAAATAATTAAAAATGGTTTTTATAAAATATCGATCAAACGAAAAAACGGTCTTTAAAAAAACGTTACTCATTCGTTGAATATTTGTAAATTGATAGCAGTTCTATTCAATTTTTTTTATACTATATTTTTGAATAGATACATATATTTAATATATAAATAGAGCAAGGTAGTGAAAGTTAAAACTTCTTTTTTACTTGATATTTTAATGTAATAAAGGATTCTCATTTGCGCGCGCCCGCACGTTAAACATAGAATAAACTGCAATGATTATTTTACATGTATATGTAAGACAAAAAGCAGATAGTAGTTCAATAGTTTTAAAAATTAATCTTCAAAACAAAAAATAGGAATATCACATTAAATGTTTATTTCAGGATATGTGATATAATATAATATATTATTATAGTCACGAGTTACTTACATATTTTATTAAAAACGATGCGAGAAGCATTTCATTATAAAGGAAATTATCGCAAATGAAGTTAAACTTATCTTACTAAATTACATTCGCGTAATCGCGGCGATGATTAACGAGACTTTCACTCAGAAATCATATAATAATATAGATAGCAGCGTTAAGACAAGCGTACAATTTCGTGCCATAATTACGACTATTTTACTCACGAAGGTGTAAAAGAGCGCGTTGAGTAACCAATCAGCCTCCGTGAAATCGGCACTTTACTGGGCAGACGGCGATTTACTGGCCAGAACCATAATGCTCATTTTTCAACTTGGTACTCTATTTTTATGAGGCCGTCTAAGCAATCAATTATCTCGATGACGTAAGATTATGGCATGCGTTAAATGTTCATCTTTTACAATTTTATTACTTATTTAACGAGGGCATATAAAAATAAGCTTTCATATAAATTTGTATAATCATAGATAAACAATGTCGAAAGTAAAAACATTCATGAACAATATCGCATGTAAAAACAACCTTTTTTCTTAAATAAAAAAAATTGTTCTGTCAAGAAAGATGTTCTCATTTGACAGATAAGATTTTGCTTTTTGCCTTACATCTAAAATAACCGTTGCAGTTTGTCTAACGAATGAGAATCATTTATTAAATTGAGATATAAATAAAAAAGAAGTTTTAACTTTCACTATCTTGCTCCATTTATATCAAACACGTATATAAATCTAGTTTATTCTTACTCCTTTTATTATTCCTAGATCAAATTGCTTTTACTTTCCTCAAATGCTTCCTGCATTACCATTTGCAAAAACGTTTTCATGTATGCGTACATGGTGTGTAAATGTATGCGAGTACCCGCAGTGTATTAAGTTCGGATCCGTAGGTTCACTAAGCCCGAATGACTGCGCGGATCAGTCATCCCTGCGATAGCATGAAAATCGAGTGCACTGAATCAATAGACGGCATTTCACGAGAGATTATTCCAGACACGATTAGAAGAAGATCGGAGTAAATAACCGCAAAGTAGAGCAGCTATGAGATATGAATAGCTGTGTCCTTATTTTGGATCTTTATCAGATTCGCGACATAAACGCCAAGTACTCGTAAATGTAGACGACTGCCAGCGCGCGACATTTATCCAACTGCTGCTAATTGCGCCAACTATCTAACAAACTTTGTTAAAAACATCGTAAAAGAGAATGTAAAAAAGAATTTCTATATGTTTTCTAAGAAATTCAAAAATAACTGTCAGTAAAAAACCACGATCGAATATTTGTAAACCGTTCAATCTACTTGCAAAAATATTTTTGTTGCTATTTTCACAATATTATAATAAACTTGACGATGATGGAAGCGTATAGAAGTTACGATTATTCTTCTCCACTTTTGCGATTATGCCTTTTGATCCAATTGATCAATTAACTAAACTTATTGACGGACAGATGGATGCTCACTTTCGAAACTTCTAACACGCGCGAATGTCTTTACGACTCTATGCATCATTCTAGACCCGTGGTAGAGTTTTGTACACTAAACTATTTTTAAGATATCTTTTACAAGCAATAAGAGATATCTTACGATATCTCTTAGGGTCCATCTACATCTATCGTAATGTCTATCGTAAATGTTTCACGATTCTTGCGTCCAATCAGAAGCGTTATAATACATATTGACGTTTCTAATTGGCTATCACAAGAATCGTAAGGAGCTTACGATAAACATTGCAATAGATGTAGCTGGGCCTTTATAGACAGTTATAATATTTCAGACATTTCTATTTGTCATATTTTAATAAATCAATCATGATCTGAGTTTTGTATACATTTCCTGTATGCAATGTTCCAATTAATATACCAATTAATATTGCCCAGCAATACTCTATTTAAAGGAATCTGCAGCCATGTATTGTTTGAATCCTTGCCAAATACAAATTATTACTAGCAAACGGGGGGTTTCATTAAAATTTACAAATCTAACTTTTCATATCAATAGTATTTTAATAATAAAACAAATTCCTCTCTATAATTGTACATCAAAACAGAATTGTATGCGCTGTGCATTGTTGTATTATTTTTTTAATGGAAGAATACATATGTGTACGCGGTATTTTATATTCTTGAATTAAAGGCTAATTAAAGACAAACTGCAGTTTTGTGATTTTAAATAGAAAGATAAATATTCTGTAACGTTATTTTTACTTCGAAGTGTCGATTGTTTATTGAATTGATATATAGGATGAATCACACAATTTCGAATTCTTCTCTCTCACTGAACACGACCCCTCATTGATGACCTCGTTATTCTGTGAACTGATAGGCTGACCGACTTTAAATATCCGACATTTACGAGTAGATATACATATAAAACAACGTGTTACACATATCATGTAGATATATGTATTAAAACTCGGATCAAAATGTAAAAAAATATTTAATTAATTTATATATGCGACAGACAATAACAAAAAGTATTACTGTAAAAATTAGCAATATTTTTCTTTGATCTTCCAAAATCGTCGCCGCAATTTACTAGTTATTCGAATTAATGTTTAGCTCACAACCGTAAACAGCGTTATGCGGTAAAATTATTTACCTTCCGTAACGGACGTGATTTAACGAGATTAATATGCGCGGTGATCTGTAATATTCCTTGTTTCTAGTAAAATATTCCATTAGCGGCCAAAACGCAACAATAGCTATTAAAGCGGCATTAAATTTAAGCTTGTTATCCGCTTGATGAGGTAGTCGATCAACGTCGATGTAATAATTGTGTAACGGTCAAAGAAGCTGTTATTTACGACAGTTACAATATCACACACTTGATACAAAAGATTTTCTATAAAAATTATTCTCTCCATAAATATTAATTCATTATATTTGTTATTAATCGATCCTTTTTATCATTAATGAACGAAATTCTATGATAGTTTCTTTTGTACATATATGTAAGAAAAATCTCAACTTCTTTGTATATTTAATTCAACGAATTGAATTAATATCATACATAAGCATCTCCTGTATTGTTGCAGTATAAATTGTTTAGAAATTATTTAATATATCTCATGTAGTTTTATTAACAAAAGTGCATTTATCAAGTTAATATTATTCACTATTTCACATTATATTGTTTAAATTATTATCATATATAGGGAAGAGTTGCCAAATGCGTATAGTGGTTTACCTCATTAATGTGTTATATACTATTTAACATAGGCAACATTAGTAACAATAATATAAAATACATAAGAAATAAATAATATAAACCAAAATATAATAACTTACGTCTTGTTTTGTGGACGTTAGCAGCGTTTTAAAAAATCAGGTGGGTCTGATATTAATTTTTAATCAACTTATGTAGCTGATTACAACACACTCATCCAATTTTATTATAAATTTATATATTTTTATAAAAGAAGAATTTTTATATTTTTATTGTAGAATATTTTACATTCACTATATGTATACATATAGTCAACCATTATGAAGATTAAATTGATATTTTTACAAAATCCATTAAATTTCCTAAATCGTGCTATCACAAAATAAGACTCGTAATTGACAATAATATAAAACTAATAATTGATCAATACAAATATCCAGTGCAAATAAATATAAGAACCAATTTTATTTTATCATCATTCGTTTTTTCGTTATTGTTATAATTAATAATTATAAAATATTTCATTTTCTTCGATAAATTATTAATTAATTGTTATGTATTAGTTAACGATTTTTTTTATTAATCTTACACTTTTAATTCTTTTCATTCATAAATTCAATACTTTCAAAAGAAATAAAAAATATACCTATACAGACGATTTAGGCGACCGGTTACCTGAATCGTACCTTTTGCAGCATGTTACAAAAAGACTTTTAACAAATTAACTTGTTATAGATGAAAAATTAAACATGCAATAATAAGCACTCAATTTATATTTGCGTACAAAACAGTGTTAAATGGGAAATGTTATAATAAAAATTGTTATAGAACAAGTAGTACGCATTTGGCAACTCTCCCTATTACGTAATATTATGTGCATGGTGGAAGAATTTATTTAGCCATTCGGGTGTGTTATTGCGTATACACATTTCTAATTAGCTAATGAAAATTGCATCCCAGATGCCACCATCTTGCCACAGCGATTTAAATCGGTATCACATTATTATTTATTTATTTACATATTTTTGTGTTTTTATTTAATTATGCGTGCTCACATTGAATCTCAATTCTGCGTGAGAACTACATTAGGTCTCAATGCTCGTCTTTTTGGCAGTGTATCGTCTATGTCTATTTGAATATGGCCACATCTGCGCAGAATTGTACGAAATTTGTCTCGAGAACGAGCACACCTGGGTTTCGTCTATCATGACTATATGTTACGTTATATAATTATGTTACTAACAAAAACGTATCATTCGATCTGGCTATTCTCATCTTTAATTAAATTTTCATAAAACGAAAGGACTTTATAATAACGTTAAATTATACTGTTAAATAATATTAATTTATAAGAGAAAGTTGATACATATGTATGTATATTGTATGTATATGTATGTATATTATGAAGTGAAACTTAATAGAGTATAAATAGATATTTAATAAGTATGTGTATAGAATTAAATTACATGAAACTATTGTATTACATTCTTCAATTATACCTTTTTATATACATATTTCGTCACGTTAAAATAAAACATATATTAAATGTGTTATGTATAAAATCATACAGCACAGAAGCTTGCAGCAACGTTGTCAATATTGCTATAATATTGTTAGAATGATTCACTTTATGAAATTCGATTTAATATTATAATAATTACATAATTTGAAAAAAATATAAAATCAGTTTGATATCCGTTGAAAATCTATATCAAAATCAACATAATTAAAATAATCAACATAATAAAAAGGAAAATTAATCATTATATTTTAATAATAGTAATATCAAAATTATTCGTGTTCTTAAATTTTTTTTTTATAGTTTAACAAAACTCCTTGACGTTTATCAAGTTTTTAATTTTTTGCCATGTTTTCTGTGTATGTTAAAATTAATTACGTTAGAAAATTATCGGAAATACATATTATCGTCGTAATGACATATTAAATCGTAATATTACTCGTAATGTTACTTGTTACTGAAATATACATCGTAAAAACTCTCACGTTTACGATGCGCGTATCGAACATTGAAGTTCACTAACTGACGGATATCAGAGGCATATGGAAAGCTCGGTAACAATCGCTGATACGGTACGAATATTCGCCGTGCATGTTACGCCATTATCTCGGGTTTATCTTCAGTGCACGGCCAGTTTTGTAATGGTGTAATATCAGCAGCATACGTGAATCGATGGATCCATAACGATTGTATGCACACTAACACATTTAATACGAATCTTTAACTCCGTAATCTGGATTGCGAACGCAAAGGATAACATAATTTCTCTCCGTAATAATGATATGATAGCGTATTGAAGCACAAATGGAATTATTTTAAAATTATTCAGAAATCTCTTACTCGTTAATCCGTGATGATTTCTAAAAGAAATATATTACTTTGGCGACCAAATTTAATAGATATATTTAAAACTAACAAATAGCCTTTCTCATCCATGAATTCTTTAAATAAATTAGCATAGATTTGTTTCTTTTTCTAGTAAAAATACGAACAGTCATCGTTCATTGTAAACTTTCAAATTTTACATTTGTTAAAATTCACTTGTGATTTTTAAATGTACGATAAGATTTCTATCTTAGCTTATTTTCCTTCAAAAAAATATTTTTTATAACTTTAATTTTTTATAACTTCAAAGCTGTGCGTCGTAAACTTTATTATTAATAAGAAAAAATCGATTTTAAATTTTATGATCTTAAGAAGTTAGAGATCTGAGAAATATCTTATATATTTAAAATAATGATTCGCGTCAAAATTCACATTGCATGATTATGACTAATGGTTATGAACAACAAATCGTGCAAATGCAGCAAATGAGTACGTTCTATTGCAACGAGCAAGGCAGACATCGGCACCTTGTAACTGCGGCATCCTCGGTCCCTTTAAAGAGACATCAGTTTCGAGTTCCCTATGTCGTGTGCCTATGCCGAGCATGACGGTGGGCGGTCATGCGAGTTATCTAGTGGTGATACGTGTGCGCCGAGTTGTCGCGGCTGTTGTGGAATTCGGATATCGTTATCGAGCATTAATCGCGAGGCCCCGCAATTTAGGCAGGCTTTATGGCCGGAATTTACGTAGCTACGTGGTCTTCCTGTACATGTATTCAAGCCTACGTCCGTACATTCGCGACGAGAATGAAGTTTATGTTCACGAGCGTACAATTCGTACATCCATAAGCTGTGTCCTATACTATGTGTGTAAAACCGTTATTATATAAATATGGAACATAAATACTTCATATCGACAAAGCTACGTTGATATCTGTTGTTGTGAATAAAAATAAGATTTTTCTTCGCTACGACGTAGAATTGATTAAATTTTACCGTGAAAATTAAGAGTTTTAGTCGTTAACGATTAAATTAAATTACTTAAATTAAAAGTTCATTGACGTAAATAGCACTTAAAAGTGAAAAATTTATTTAAAAAACCAAAGTTATTTTTTAATAAGAGACAGCGTAATCAATATTCGTATTCTCTTTTTATAAAAGTGATTGTATATTGTGATAACGTGTAATCAATATTGATATTGGAAGTACATGCGTGCACTGCGAGAACAAATGGATTAAATGCAAAAACCGCAATAATCCAGTTATTTACTGTACGCGAGCATGGCGCTGAAATTGCTGACATGTGACAATAAATTTATTTCAATAATAGAGTTCATATTTATTTATCCTGGAATGTGAAAATGTTAGTTGAGTGACTCGGATCGATGCCATCATGACCCGTCGCCGTAATGTGATTTGGCTTTTAGGACACGATGTAGAAGGATTTACTGCTGAAATGGCGACGCGCGCGTTTACGGTAACGCGGCCTGACGTCGATTGGAAGTTATAATACCGTGGACATGCGTCCAACGCAGAATATTCATGACGCTATATTGATTTATATCACCAAAGGATTATGTTTGGAAGAAGTGCTGAAAATTGGGGCCGTAATCAATGCACGATCAATTCATATACTTTCGTGCAGTAATACAATAATGATACAAGAAGCAGTAGATTATTGCAAAATAAAATACTCGCCGCAAAAGTGACGACGATCAGTCGCGCTTTATCTAAACTCACGCATAACGTCACTTTTAAGCCAACCGAATGGTGGAATTCCGTCGTTTTATATAAAGCTATCATTTTAAAAAGAATGATGGAACAAGACGATAAATTCTCCTTCCATTCTTGAGAAGTGCTTGCAAACTTTAACGACACTGCTGATTGCTTTTCAAAATAGGTCTCCCATTGCTCATTATGCTGAACACTTTCCTCAGCAACATAGTAAAATTTCTATGGATACGCTCAAACGCGATATTGTCGGAAGAGTCTATGATATGAGAATCCCGAAAGGGAGTTTCCTAACTCGCAGAATTACCCTAACTTCCTCATTGCATCTAAATGCAGCGCGTTGACTACAAGCACCGTCGTCGTGACATCGGTCTGTTTATACATGTCAACGTAATCCCAGGACTATTCAGCGCGCGCAATGCTGTATTAGAATCGGTTTCTCGCTCTTTAAAAATATCTCATCTGCGAAACGCGGTACGCCGTCATTAGCGCTACAATGCTACTAGAATATGGGTATACGCTCGCGCTCCAACGCAATAATCGCATTATTCCGGCTCGATTATTCGCCCGCACGTACGGTTTGTCGTTTCGGAAGACACGTACGGTGAAACAACCATGGAACACATGAGAATCTTACGTCGATACGACACATCGTAGCAAGAATTGCAATTAATAATATAAATCAGCTTTGAATCCTCTGAGGGAGTGTGTTAAGCACCAATTGCAGCTTTGATTCATAAATGTAAGAGAAATAATTAAAAATTTCAGTACAATGTCTCTCATTACACTTTTTGTTATCATATAACTGTTATTAACTTACATATATGTGTTACATAAATGTTACTCTCTTTGTGAAATGCTTTAAATTATATAAATTCACTTTGAATATAAATGATATATAAATTAACATTGCGAATTATTTAAACACTTAAGACCCAACTTGACTATTAAAGACTTTTGTTCCTTATTATTACAGTTGTACAATTAATGTATATTCACATGTACGATTCTAACTTATTTCTTATTTAATATTGTTTACTTTGAATATTATTTAGTGAACTAATAAAAAATATTTTGCACCTAATACTTAATGCAATTGTCAACTTGATACGAATTTAATAAGCACGACCCAAGACACGGCCTTTAACGCTCCCAAAGCGGTATTTTATTTAATCGGCTATTCCCCGATTGAAAAGCGTCATTAAGCAGTTTCTACAGACGATGTACAAAGCTTAATTAATTGGTTCGTCTAAAGAGCCAATTACTATTCGTTTAACTTGCCTACACTGGTAAACTTCTTTCTACTCTTAACGTAATTTCGACAGATACAAGATTTTAATAAAAGAACCTTTCAGCTTTCAGATACTCATTTTTGATATAACCATATGCCAGTATAATGTCAACGTTCTTAGTAAAATTAATTAAAAAATGAATTATATTATAATCATAATTTAATAAAGCTACAACATCCTGTTGATTAAATAGAACGAGCAAAAATTCATTTGCTTCAATTAGAAAACACGGAATTCAAACATTAAGTATTAAACGTTAAAATTAAAAAGTTATAGAAAATAAAATTTCAAACGTATAAAAAAGTATCTTTCCGAAATCAAAACCAAATCTCTTAAATTAAACTATATCTACTAATATAGATATTACTAGATGTTATACGGGTTCCTCTTTTATATTTTTATGTAGTTTATTAATAAATAATTTCGTAATTAAATATGTTCCTTTCATTATCTCTCTTCATGGTATAATATTATAAATATAATTATAAATACATAGGAACTCAACTAAATCATTCAATAAGCTTAATCGACTACCGATAAAAATAATCTCTTTTATCAATCATTAATATTTTATTAAAAATATATACGGAATATAGCATTAATCGGAGATAATTATGATATTAAATATGACAGCGTAACATTTTCAAAATAAATAACAATTAATTATTATTACATTATCAATCAATATAATAATCTCACAATTAATATTCTTTCGTGTAACTGAAAAATATTACGCTGTTTCATGTATTGTATTTGATTGATATTAGTTTTATTGATCTGCGAGTAATTATTTCTTAATCAAAATAAGATAATTTATAACGTTTGGCTTATAGATAATAAATAAAAAAATAAATATTATATGTAAATATTATAAAAATTTGTACAACTCGTTAACTCGTGTTCTGAATTTTGCTTAAAAACGATAGTTTACATGTCAAAATATTTTACCAATAATCCATTGGCAACGCTTGTCGAAACTTGGGTTGACGAAACGTTTTTTTCCATGATGAAATCGCAATGACGAACCAAAAAAAAAAAAAAGAAAAAACGCACAACGTCAAAGGCAAACGCAGGGGAGGTTACGAGGCGCGATAAAATTCGCGCATGTAAATGCCTTTCCAACGATTTCCATCCGCGAAGCGTGCGTCCGAATTTCCATGTGTATGCGACACGACAGGAGAAAACATGCGAAAACCGGATAACGCGGAAAATACGAGAGGCCCGCCCGACTTTCGATTCCCGTGCGTTTTTCGCAATTAGCTCCAGTGCACAACAAAACGTCGCGTTTTACCGAAATTTACAAATATTGCTTACGCGTATACGTACGAACCGAGTGCGTCGTATATTGAAATGGTATCACGGAGGGAACTTTGGAAAGTTCATAAATTGGATTTTTCAAAAAATTCTCTCACAGTTGCTAAATTTTACACGTTGTAGATACGTAGAAAATTTCAGTCTTAACTTGAACGTGGTAGAGAGTTTCCGAAATTGGATCTCGTTAAACTAGCTTACGGCGCGGAATCCTTTAATTTTCAATGTTATACAATTCAACGCTGCAATTACGTATCAGCAATCGTTAAATTCGATTTAAAAAAACGTTTATATCGAGAACATAATTCTAGAATTTTGCAAAAATACCTTTATGAAAAGGAATTTATTTTTATTGTAAGTTAAAGTTGTAGGTACGCACTTATAAAAATTACGTAAAATATTTACGTAATAGACTGTAAATGTATAGACAATATTATCTTTATAAATTAAAGTTATCATTAAAATTTGAATATTCATTATTCATATATGTTAGTTGTCGTGGTTATGTCGACAAAATGTATTCCACCTGATGACCTTATTTGCGTAATATAATACCATGATAATAAATAATCACGTAATTAGTGACGTTACAAACTGCGGAGATATATATTCACAATTATTCGATAAATTATTTTGATGTCATTATAATTCCTATTTCTTCTTCTAACATGTAAATAGCTTATTTGCTTACTGAAATAGTGAATGAGCTTTTTATCATATAAATTTGCATCATTGTATTGTACAGTTCATTATTAACGTAACTCTGTTAATATATTAATTTAATAATAACTAGAAATTTCTATAAAAGATATATTGTAAAAATGTAAGACAAATACCTATTTGCTCTTCTTATATATAATAGAGAACGTTCCTAAAATAAACAAGCTTGAAAGCAATTCGGAACTTTTCTTTTATAACGATAATAATGAAAAGAAAATATTATGAATTATATTAATTATAAAAATTTGAAAGAGAATATTATGTGTATAAGAAATATAAAAAATGTGTTTGTCTCAACAATTTCTTTGCGCGCGCGCGCGCAATAGTGAAAATATTAATTAATAATGCATGCAACAATTCTTAATTTAAAAAAGAAACACCAGTAATAACTACAAAATTAAATTATTAGAAAGGAAGAAAAATTCAATATTGACTTACTTCTTATCTTATAAATTTTTGTCAGTAGAATTTAGGAGTTTATCGTCTGAGCTTCTCAGCAAATTATTAATATATACAGGTTGCTTGCTCATATACACATGTGGAACATACAACATGCGCATTTCCTTATCGTGAAGACTGATAGACCACGCGGATATATACGGTATTTTGAAACTTTAATTTTACCATTTTCAACTGCATGTATTCGAATAAATTTATGTTCAAAAAAGGATACGCAAAAATTTAAACCTTTTTATCTATAATAATATATTACCATGAAAAGTAACTGATATATTATTAATAAAGGTGTCAGTACAAAGTGAACATACATAAAGTGTATGCAACTTTCGGCCGATTTTCGAATCGCCTCCGCCTTCCGCTGTCCCCCTCATCTCACCGCCGCGCCCCGCGCACAGATCAAATGTCGCTCGAGCATCGTGCATTTGGACCGCAAATTTATGGGATAACAGACTTGTAGTGTCTTTCAATTTTTGAACATGGCCGGAGACACTAACCGCGTATCCTGATTAATACTTTACTTATGCGAAAATATGATTTCTGAGTTATTATCATAAATCAAGTAAACACTCTTTAGTCAAAAATGAACTAACTTAATTTCATAAAAAATCATCAAAACATTAGAATTCCAAAAGAATCTTTTTGCCGCAATATAGTTTGATTGGTCAATAATTTTTTATTAAATTAAAATTATAGTCTCTTTCCTTTTCTAGGAAACTTAAGTTTTTTAGTTACGTCACTTTTAAAGTAGAGAAACGATATATGTGATATTGCAATCTGATGACAACTTGATAGAAATGTCTTGCAGAAATGTCTGCATGATATTCTGTCATATGAGTTTGGCTGGCCACGAAAAATATTTGCGTACTGCTTAAAGCCGGCGCGTCAATATATACGTTCAAGCCTCGGCTTGCTACGAAAAACCTCATCTAATACGATCCTCCTCTCTCATCGTTTCAAACCTCTTCTTCCTATGCGGCTCTTCTAGATATTTCTTGCTGAAATATTCAGACAGCCAGATTCAGCAAACATTTTTGTCGATACGTTCATACACGAAACATGTCGTCAAAAAATTATGTAATGCTTCAGAAATGCTCAAATTTGAATTTTTAATATATTCAGATAATAATTTAAATATTTACCTAATTATCTAATTATATTTATATAATTACCATAATATAATTTGTTCTGATATTAGGTTTCAATTTTACAGAAACATTTTTTTTTTTAATTTCAATTTACATAAAAAGGTTCAAAGGAAGTAATAATTACATATGCAAAAAGTGATCATAAAAAAATAATTAAAAAAATAAATTTTAATACTTTTAAAGAATCTGCTCGAATAATTACAAGAATTTTAGCTATTTTGAAACAATGCTACGACTGATTACAATGTACGAGAGACAAACACCTTCACTAACAAGTACTAAAATGCCAATGCCTAAATTCCGCCGATAAAAGTAAAATTACGAGGAATTTTCATTAAAACGACGATGTATACTCCACACGTCTCTCTATACTCTTATTGCGATCAATAAAAACATTACTTGCATATTGTGTACCCATGTGGACAATATCAATATGTTGGACCAAACCAAAAGGGAATTTCTTTTACACAGCCAAGCATGTGTAACAGCTGCAGAATTTTTCAGCAGAAAATAGGTTCCCGTTTTTTACACAATGACATACAATAACATACGTTGTAGAACGTAATAGTATGTTGTTTTCCACGTTGCAATTCTCATCTAGTTGTTCATTTCAAATGTATCTACATATACTGTATGTATTATCGCACAATACATACATATATAACGCAAACTTATTAGTTACAGTTATTACCTTGTATATCGCAATGTGTCGCGCTTTCAAATTACAGTCAAGTCGTACAAAAATTTTTACAAATCGTGTAGCCTGCGGTTTTTTTTTATATCTCACAACAAGTAAAACAACACTGCAAATCCTTACTTCTGGCTATTTGTGTATCTTCCCTTCCCACCGCTCTACTCTCGGTTAATCGTCCTTCTCTCACGAGCAACGAGCTCATTTTTCTCGCGCACTGAAAAGCAGCAACGCCATAAATTTTCACGCGAGTCAGTTAATCTTACCCACCCGTTGCAGGTAGACTTAGGGACGCGTCGGGGATTGTTATTTCATCTGATGCAACCGTTCGCGCGCGCGAGCATCGTCTTCTAACAACCCTTTTACCTTATATAACTCTCACCTTCTAAATCCCTCCTTCCTTCACGGCGAACTCGTGCGCCGTTTATCTCCGACATTTGTGGAAAATGCATCGAAGTACGGCGGAAGCGCCATAAATTTCACCACTAGTACGCGAGTGATCCAAATCGAGGGCGGATACCGACGCGATCGCGGGCACATCGACGATTGAGTGTCATCGCTGGTCAAAAATGAACTACTGTATCCGGCAATTATTCAATACTTATTGTCGTGATAAAATGCAAAATCTAGTGCCGCATAATTCAAACATATTTCCTACGCATTTTCAACACGAACATATGCATTATTATACAATAAAATAAACAAATTTGGCAGCAAGAGAGAGAGAGAGAGAGAGAGAGAGAGATCCATGTATAATTTACCGCACATATCAAGTGTGTGTAATATTTACATACAATAAACAATCATATTTTTAATTTATAAATTAAATGAATATTAGTAAACATGCAAAATACTTCTAAATTTAAAAAACGATGATTTAATACAATATGCTTTTAAATATTCAAGAGTTTAATTCAATTCTATAATATGCATAATTTTTAAAATGATTACGAAGTGTTTACTTTACAAATATAAATAATACAAAATTTCTAATACTGTTGGATCATGTAATGTAAATTTTCATATAAAGTTAAATTTTACGACAGCAAATCGTAAAACGGATGTAAATTGATTAATGAGGCAAGTTTCTAGGATTAAAGATGTAAGTGCACGAATAAGATCTAACTATCATGCGTAACTCCGTGAAGACTATTATAATTTAATAAAAGTAAAGAATTCTTTTATTAAGAACATAATAAGAGTTTTTACGCTTACGTACATATAACAATATAATTTTTATTCCGAAAATAAGATTTAATAAAGTAATAATGAAAATAAAAGAATATCGTTATAATATTCTCTAAGACAACATTATGTTGCTATACAAATATCATTATAATAATTAATAATAGTACACTAAAATAAGTCCATGTAATTTTACATAGACATTACATGTTTATGACTAAAAAACTATCTTAAAACAACTCCATGTAAAATTATATAGATTTTTTTCAGTATACTGATTTAATTATATATATAATTATATGAAATCTAATTACAGGTAAATTTTTAATTAAAAAATTTTAATTTCATATAAATATGCTCACTTTCTTAAATTTTGTAAAACTAAATTGTATATTTTCAAGAACGACGACTATTACGTTTGAAATTGCGCAAAAGGGTCATGCTGCATCGTACCTTTCGGCACGTCTTTTTCAATATATGCTCGGCGTTTTAACTGAAAAGAGAACGATTGGAGAAGTTCACGCTGCAAAAAGAGGCAATTGAAAAAATACGAAAGTAATTTCCGATACTTCTCACGACATTAAACGGGCGCATCGATGCGCCAAATGGAACGTTCAGAAGCTTGATATCAACGTGATTACAGTCGTTCCTCCGGAGATCAGATCCAGTAAACATTCGACGATACGTGCTCAAGCGGTGTTGGGCGATATTGCTTTACGTTAAAAGCAATTCATTCGATCAATCGGCCCGGTGTTTAATGCAAGAGAAAGAGAGAGAGAGAGATCATTACATAAGCACGGCTTTTGTTTCAAAGTACTCTCGTCTCGATTAGAAGCAAGCCTGCTATTCTTCGCAGATTTTCCCTATAGAGATGAAAAACGGCACGTGCGCACAGCCGCTTTTCCCTTGACACCAATTATGTGCTCGGAAATGTTATTTTCCAATCGTGCTAATTTATGCGCTAAATCGATTTATTGCAATAACAAATCAAAATTCATAATATTCTAGTGTATATGTGTATTTGTATTATTATAATCTATCAGACTTTTTACTTCATATAAAGTTTGATCTGGTTTATTGCTTCAATTATTCAGGAAGGACCTGTTGTAATCAATAGCTTCTTTAAAACAATCGTATTATTTCTCTCTCCTTCCAAATTATTAAAAATAACTATTAGAACTAACGCAAGTATTAATTTTATTGCTTAAATAATTCAAGTAAAATTTTATTTCTCAAATTCATCCTTTAACAGTAACAATCTCATGGAAACAATTGGATATTTCTATGTATGATATATGCAACAATGAATTCTGAAAAATATAGAAAATGTTAAATCTTTTGCTCCATTATTGCACGATTACTAACTGCAATTTCATGCAATTTCCAATGGTTTTCCTTTTTGATAGCTCTACAAGGTAATCCGATAAATATTCCATCATTGTTCTGAGTTGGATCGAAAATCCATCGTTTCTATTTCAAAATATCACATTGATTCATTCAAATCCAATCGATTAATATTTCCACCTAATGAACTAAGCACAATACTATGTGCAAGCGTATAGATATCAGGTCGCCTTTCCGAAGAAAATCGTTCTTTTCACACCCGTAAGCGAGAATTTATGGCAGTGCGATAAAATTCGGCTTCAATAGCCGACAAAGCAGTAAACTCTCGAGCCGCGACTCTTTTAATAGACCGCAAAAAGTTAATTAGAAATGAACCCAAGGAAAAAACTGACAATGTTCTTTATCCTACAAATAAGAATATAAAATCGAACTCGGTTTTTAAAAGTTATTTGCATATTAATTGATGCATATTAAATTATGCTTACATATAATAATAGAAAAATAAATCGCAGCAAATCACGAAGTAGCAATATTTTTCTCCATATCGTGCACGTGGTGCATGGTTCCGTATAAGTAGTATTTAAACTAAACTTTCTCACACGCGAATATTTTACACGCGGTGACTGTAAAATTAGTCCCGACAGACTAATTTTCGTATTCTTCTCACGTCCGTTATAAGAAACAAACATGCACGAAAAATGCAGCGCATCAATTTTTCCGTTCGTACGAAAATTAGTCGAGAAATATGAGAAGGCGAAGAAAAGCAATTAACGTTGAACGTTAGAAATACGAACGTCCTTTACTCATTAAAAGAACCAAGCGAATAATCACCAAGAAAATAAAGAAAGTGATAAAGATCAAATATTTTAAGAGGACATAATTATTCAAAAATAAAAAATTTTTAGAATTCTATTTTATACACAAAAAAATATAATATTAATCTGAAAAATAAAAACTGGAAATAATAATTCTAGTCTTAAAACGTGTAGGTTTTCTATTTTTTAGAATCTAAAGAATAAATTTCGTGTCAGCGTATGTAGATAAAGTTTACCAGTGTTATCCGGAAGAAATGTCATGAAACTATTCCGATTGGAATCGACCTTCCTTTAGTTCGTAGCATGTCGGATGCTTGGAATCGTTTCGAAAACTATTCGAGTGATCATGATAGGATAACGGGTGAAAAACGGAAGCTCTTCGATTGGATACCTTTTCGAGCAGTTACACGACAGATCTCCAAAAGTATACCGTATTTATCGGATCGATACACTGTAAAAAATAAAATGTTAATTTTAACTCAAAGACGTTGAGTGGATTTTCTGAGACATGCAAAAATGTTAACATTAACAATATTAATTTTAACATTTTTGCATGTCTCAGGAAATCCACTTAACGTCTTTGAGTTATTTAAAATTAACATTGTATTTTTTACAGTCTAGATGCGATAAATCTACGCATTGTCTCAAACTATCTTGTGCACATTTCCTGTTATTAACTTGTTAGTTAATATCGTAATGCATAAACACCAAAGCAAACGTTGCATAATGCAACTCGCACGACCAATATTGGCTACTGAAAAGGGAAATTATAATGCATCGGAGATATTTGTATCCAATTCAAATGGCCTTATCCTGCAGGACATACAGAATTTCAAAAGAGAAGATCGCATTTGCGGCGCACATCGGCAGAATATTAAATAATCTGAGTAATTTTTCTTTTTTTATAGAATATAAATGTAACAAAAAATAGAACTAATATTCCTTCTTCAATAAGCAAATCGCAATGCTTCTGGTTTTTTTAGAATAGAAATAACAACTACGGAAGATAGTAATTACGTTATATTGGTAGATGTAACATACAGTTAATTGCAACTCGTAATTGTAGGAAAGACTCACAGTGATTACACGGCTTTCACTCGTGTTTAGCAAATAACAGAGCAGTAAAAGGTAGCAGTTTGTTCTGAGTGTGATATCTTGTTTTATAATAAGAGGCGATTATGTCATAAGTCGCGTATAAAAAAAACGAAGATATTTCTATCGCCTCTAATGTTCCCATACACGTGCGACGAAGTGTTTATGAAACATAAAAGTACATTTAATTTCATGTTAAGAATTTTTTACGTTTGCGAATTATGCGTCGAATGCTCACATACATCAATCTCTTTTTCTTCTTTGTTATCTCCTGCGTAAATATTTCAGTTCGATATTAATAATGGATTTTTTATTTTGTTCATTTTTTTAGCGAAATATTGCACGGCACAAAAAATTAATAAACGCTATCATACAGAAAAATTTAATGCAATTAAGTTTGTGAAAGTTAAAGCGTGTTAAACAGAAATATTGGAATCGCATAAAAAGAGTTATATAATAAGAAAAAATATTGGTACAAAAATAAGAATTGAAAAATTAATAAAGATATGTAATTAATATTATTAAACTTCCAACGGAGAAAGAAATTAGCTACAATAAAATGTATATTTATTGATCACAGATGAAGTTCTTGTGTACTGTTATACTTTGCGTAATGTTTACACGAAGAGAGTAATTGAAAGATATAAAACGCGCATTTCGTTCTCCAAGCAGGGTATCCTAAATTTAATCGTAGCTTATTCGCCAACAAAAATAAATTAGCTGATATACTAAAGTTCTTTACTTCCGCGGCGAAGTCAATTTCCAACGGCGGATCCTTTCGCAGTCTGGCAAATGAGAAAACTAAAATAACGCGGATATATAAACCAGCCAGTTCAACGATACGAAACAAAGTGAACGAGGAGGTCGAAAGCGTAACTTGGAATCGAAACGAAAGTGCGAAGAAGAATCGTACGCGATCCAACTTAGTGGAAAAATAGTTGCGCTTGGATAGAGTGCTTCAGATAAAAGAAGTGCTCGAATAGAAGCAATAAATAAAGATATCAGAATCAAAAGCACCCATTACATAATATATATAAACTCGAAAATGTTAGATCTCTTATTCTTCTCTATCTTACGAAAAACGACTGCTATAATAAATAAATATATATTTCAGCTATATATAACTGCTTCCTTTATTGAATAGCTAATAAAATTATTTAATTTTCAATTAATAAAAATGACTACAAGAATTTCCGACAAATTGTACTTTAAGTAACAAATCTTTAATCTAAGAGTATAGAATGTAAATTACCAAGAATCTCTTTTTGACAAATAATATTAAAAATTAAGTTAATGGATTTGTTCTTTTCTTTGTCTAGTAAATGTCTAAGTATATATATTTATAAGTTTGAAGGAGTTGAAGATGATATACAATATTATATTATACATAGCTCAGAGACAGTCTTCGAGCATTCTATGGAAGTTACGAGTTATCTTACATAAATACTTTACAAGAAATCTATATTCACGCGGGTTTCAAGAGACTGTGGATGACAATGGAAACTAAAGTAGTTCTCGGAATGTTCTGTTTAAGAGATATGGGCGTTTAGATATATTTGCGTAAACTGCGAAAGTATACGATACCGGATACCGCGGACGAGTTAAGAAACTTCAAACTTTGCCGTATTACTCAGCAGTATTTCTCCTCCAATCATACTAGAATAGTTAGATAGTGCGAGTGTTTTCGATGTGCAATAAACTTCGCTGTCGCAAAGTTGACTGTCGAAAAAAAAAAAGAACATTAGACATACGCGACTGAGTGCAACGCAATAAGCAAACCTCAGAATGAAGGCCATTCTACCGTGGCAATATCTTCGTCCGTGCATTAGTTCTTTTCTGTACAACTTGATTTTCGCGTAACTCCCGTTGCATCACGGAGAAAGAAGATGCGTTCAACTCCATGTCAAATTGGAGATAACGAAGCGGAAGAGGAATCGCTTATTACGCGACCAACATGTCGCCACCCAACGGACAGCTGATTGCATATTATTTCATTGCAGTAGCTTCGATTAAAGTAAACATCGTTCGGGAAGAGACATAGCCACACGACTGTGAAATTATGGAGATACATTCGTACCACGTGGTACAAACGAACCGTATACATTCGCTATGTCTTTATACTATTTTTAATCGTAAACGTCGCAAGATATTTATTTGACTAATTATTTAATGTGAAAATATTATAATCATTGAATAAAACGCATATTGTAACAAAACTTAATTTTAACATATAAAGTTTTATTTATCCTTTAAATTTCTATTGTCAAAACTAAAGCCTACATTCTATGTTTAAAAATTTCTTTCATTTTTTTAATTAATAAAAGATTTAATAAAAAAATAATTAGAATCAAGCGCATAATTCAAATTGTTTTTACTTTAATTCTATATCAATAATTAATATAATGTATAAAAAAAATTCCTCCCTTTATTCACTTGAAAAAAACTGTTTTATTTCCTGTAATAAACCGCGATGCTAAGAATTACGATTCCACTCCACATTTAAATTATTTTTATACTTAACACGACGCCGACAAAAAATCTGCAACTCAAGGAATTAAATTACATAGTCATACAAACGCGTGTGGATCATATATGATGCAGCTCTGTAATTGAATGTCGAAGTCTAACGAATTACATAATACATGAGTAAGAGAACCGTCTCCTTGTGCCGACTGATGCGAGAGTCATTCTGGTTTTATGGCGGCTTCTGACTCACTTCTACGCGCCTGCGAGCAGCTTTCACAGTGCAAAATTCAATTTCCTATTACTTACGTTTGAATCGCGATATTTTGCGATGGACCAAAGGGATATTGAACTACATATGGATCGAAGGAATATTCTAAATTCATTAAAATACGACATACGAGAGCATTGAATTAGGTGAACTATAAATATAAATTTGTACTTACTCTCTGAGAAGCTATAATTCATTGTTATTTCAACATTATAAGTGTTAAATAGTACTTCAAATTTCGTTATATTTAACAAAATTATCATATATTCCTATTGTTACCTATACATTCGAAGTGAACCTATTGAAATTATGCTTTCATTAAAAATATTGAGATTGCTGTAAGTTTCACTTTAATTAAAATCGTCGAATTTTCTCGTTTGGTTTGTTCGGCAAACTACTGTGCTCACAAAAGAGAAGAAAAAATCTTTCAAGCATACTGCTCGTATTCGCAAAACGCACAATGCGAAACCGACTGCGTGGTTTGCATACAAAATACGATGTACGTTTGCGAGCTTGCACTTCTTTGCTTTTCTTCTTTTTTTTTT
This sequence comes from Cyphomyrmex costatus, assembly GCF_001594065.2. Lineage (NCBI taxonomy): Eukaryota > Metazoa > Arthropoda > Insecta > Hymenoptera > Formicidae > Cyphomyrmex > Cyphomyrmex costatus. The sequence goes on along the minus strand of NW_017275358.1, from coordinate 341,627 downwards.
ACAACCATCGTTGCATTCAACAGACCGACAATTTCCTTGATTTCTTTGTTTTGTGAGTTATACGAGATATAGCTTTCAATATAGATATTGAAGATCTCAAACGAGATATGGTTATAAGATATGAAGCGTTATTAACGAAAAATCAACTTATTTTGAAATGAGCAAACGAAAATCTATTGATTGGTGCTACGTTTAATACATTTCCTTAGAATTTCAGCCGAAAACATTCTTTTTGTTGTATAAAGTTGATTTCCAAAATTTATTTGTTAATAACTTTTTAACTAAAGAATGTAAACGAAAAATTGACTTTTTTGAAAACAAAAATCTATCAATTTAAATTATTTCGATTTAATTTACTTGCAGTTTTGAATAACTAGTGTGAAGTTGGTCTTCCAAAATTGTTTTTTAAATAACTTGTAAAAGTACTAAAAGTATGCAAACAAAAATTCAAAATATGCATACATGTGTAAACGAAAAACAATCAAATAAGCTATAGGAAGTTTTTTTTGTAAAGTTAGGGGGTTAACTTCACATGGATTATAGTTATATTGTGATTAATCATATAAAGAAAATAACAATTTTTGTACATTTAAAGTCACTCATATCAAATTTTGGAAAAGTTTAATCCGATTCTGATTATTAAGGAAATATGCAAAAATACTTATGCCTCTCCGCGGCTTTATGAATAAATGTATTTTCGCCTTTGTGTCCTTTATGAATATATGTAAGCGGGATTTCAAACCAACAGAAATGGTATGCTGCATTTTCGGCCTGGATATGCTTCGACCAGCGGCAAAAGTCGGTCGTGAAAAAATTTGGTATAAAGGTGAGATGTAAGATAAATCTCATCCCTTAATCAAACATTTGAAATTATTATATCAATAAAAAACTTTGAAAATAAATTTTTCTAACGAAGATCTTAAAGAGAGGAGTTTTTATTTTAAAAAGCTACAAATTACGATTTTTTCACATTCTATATAACATATATATATATTCTAAAATACATGTCTAAATATCTTTTTTATAATAAGATATAAATTCATAAAGAATATAATACGACAAAAATATTTCAAACATTATCATTCTAGGCAGTTCATCCCTCCTGATGTTAAAGAAGATTGCTTAATTCATTCCAAATTAATGGATATATTCTTAAACCCGATAATATCATCTCAGCATTAGGCAAATTTAATAAAAACGCAATTTTCTAAAATGCACTTTGAACTAAGTCTAAAGCTAGAAAAGTGTAGATGGAAAAAAAATATATATATAAGAAAAAGAAACAAAATTATCATTTTTTGAAGTTTTTTATCCTCTCTTGTATGTTCTTAAATATTTTTATATGAATGTGTTGTATTACAAAATTTTACACATTTTGGAATGATCCTGATATCAAGAAAGATTCATCGTTTAAATAATTTCAAATTAATTCATTAATTTGTGTTCGCACTGCACTCGCAAACATCATTATCGATCTTAATCGATCCGATTCTTCAAAATATCAATTAATGCTATTTTTTCAAAACTTAAATGTATAAATCATTCGTGCTGTTACGAATGTAGTAAAAATTTAATCTTACAAATCGTTACGAACGTAATTACTCTTAATTGCACGTCAAGTGCGATCTCTTCGATGTGGACGGATTCAGCAATTACTCGACCTATTTCTAGTAGAAATAAAATTTCTCTCAGCGCACTTTTCTCTACATTTTTAATTCTCATAAGCTTTAATTAAAAAGATTATTTGTGAAAATAATAACCGCCTAAAATTAATGTTTTATTCTAAAGCATTCTGTTCTTCTGTGTCAATAACACTTACCTACATATTAAAATATACCATTAAAAGAAACATGTATATGCAAAAATTACAAGCGATTTATCTTATAAATTTGCTCCAATTGTTTCAAATAAAAATTTTTCAAATTAGACTAAATTACTGTTATCATTTAAAATGATCTAATATCCGTATATCACAAATAAGTATCCAAAATTTATAATTACAATTTTTTTTGCAACTGATAATTGCGTTAGGAACATGATTGAAACTGAAAAATAATTTCGTTTGTCTTCTTTATTTTCATCCGCGTTTTTCTACCCTTGGACATAGTCCAAAATGAAACTCGGAAAATTGAAACAGTGTGTTTTTATTAAATTAATATTTGCTTATAAAACTATAAGACTAGAAAACTTTCGCAGGAGAGTACAAACTTTTGCTATATTTTTTTATTCCATCCTTACTTCTATAGTTTTATATATCTACTAAACTACTTCGAAATTCTATCGTATAACACATTATACATTGCTAAGAGCTATGCAGTGTAGATGTATATCTACCATACCTTTATATCCTTCATATAACGAGAGATTATAAAGAGACACACCTTTGAATAAAATGTCTCTTTCTCTATATTTTTCTAAAGATCCCATCCATCTAGTATCTGCCTAATTAGAGAAGCGCATGCTTCAATTCGCAATGTCGAAAAGACAATTCGCCCTTTTCATACCAATCGTTCCGTATTTGCCTGTTTACAATATAACATAGAATATATTTGCACGAGCAAATTTAGATCGGTGAGAGAATGGGCCGTCGCGTTTTGCAGTGCCATCCGGCTTTCTCGTTACACAATTTGTCTTTTACATCCCTCCGGGCGCTTTGCACGATTGTAAAACTCCGACACCGACGTTTGTATAAAACGCGATATTTCCACTGCCATTCGCTCTGTTCCCCTTTTAAAACGGGAACTCGTGACGCTCGTGAGACGTCGTGTCCGCGAAAGAGACGCGAAAAAGCTGCGAAAATCAGAGCTGTGATATTTAATCCGCATTGAGTAGTGGCTTTTCTATCCCGTTCAATAGCTGACACAAAGATAGCAGTGTATCAGAAATCATGGACTTTTCAATAGGCATGCAGAGATTTTCTATTAAATTTGTGGAGATTTTTTTAGGAATTTTTCATGTTCAAAATTAAAGATAATTTCTCCTAGAGATTTTTACTTTTTCACTTTAAACGCTTATGAGAAATGTCTGAATATAACTTATTTGTAAATTTTTTCAAATAGATTATTATAATAAATTTAATAATATTTATATGTACAAATTGAAACTTAATGCGGCAATATAATAAGGAATAATTACAAATAAAAATTTCATTTTCGGAACACGACATGTCTACTTAATTAGCCAATAATTCTTTTATCATTTTTAAATTTAAAGTTAAAAATAGAGTTTATAATATAATAATATTAAATACAAAATTTCTATATAAATAAAACATTTGTTGTCGGATGTAAAATCCAAATACAAATACAGAGTTTAATCCGAAATAAAATAAATACCAATACACATACAAATATCGTGGTTTAGTGACAGTGACCACGTAATAGCAATTAACCGATAGTTACACCCGGTTATGTAAATTTGATATGGTAATCTATATTAAATTGCTGTACATGTAAAACATAAGTATAATAAAATATTGAAAGTTTTGTAGGTTATGTAATACTCGATATTATCTTTATTATATTGTAAGGTGGATAAGCCACTTTAATAAAAGATTTTGTTTACTGTTGCATATAAAAAAAAGTAAATATAAAAAAAATTTTTTGGGAGTACCGAGTAGTTCTGATCGGAGTTCTGGACAGTTCTCGGCGAGTTCTGTCGAAAAGTATCAGGGCTCAAAGCGATTGGACCAACGGTTTCCGAAATATACTCACTTTAAAAATTATTGATCTTCTGACAAATGTCGCTGTATCTTGCAAACCGTTGGTCCAATCGCTTTTCCACCTTACAGTTTTCGATAGAACTCGTCGAGTACTATAAGAAACGCAACTCAGAACTACTCGGTACTCTCAAAAAAATTTTCAAAGATTTCTACTATTTTTTTTAAACTTTATTATTCTTCAAAAATGTTTTTTATGTATCAAGAACTCTAGGTATTCACAAAATACTTCTGTTAAGCTGATCAGAACTATGCGACCTTGAATTTCGTTAAAAAGTTAGCACCCTATTTTTAAAAATTATTAAAAAATGATTATTAAGCGCATATGTAATTAAAAATCATAGAAAACTCTTCGTATCGTCAAAAAGAAGCAGAAATTATCATCAGAACTATTGTATCTAAAAATTAATTTTTCAAAAATTTTTAATTTTTTTTTTATTATTCGAAAATTTTTTTACATATCAGGAACTCTAGGCAATCGCAAATTGAAGCTATTAAGCCGCTCAGAACTATTCCATCTCGAAATTCGATAAAAAGTTAGCACCCCATTTTTAAAAAATGTAAAAAAAATGTTTATTGAACGGAACTCTTGTTATTAACTATAGGGAACTCTTCGTCTCGTCAAAAGGAAGTGGGAACTCTAATCAGAACTCCTGAGTACTATAGTTGGGGTGCTAACTTAACATACTCCTTATACACCCTTCAAAAATATAAAACATGCAATAATATATTGATATTATATTGTTTCTTCCTAACTTTCCAAGAAATTGAATAATAGAATGTCGATCAATGTATCGTCCCATTTGCAAAATTATTTGCAATGGATTTTATAAAATCAGGTCATAATTTTTTAAATCAATTAAGATATATTTATGTATAATTAATTTGACAACTGCCATCAGGACATTCAAATCAATCTGTTTTAGTGTATCGCATTGCGCGTGTCTGTCTACCAGAATGAGGCAAAACATTCCACAATGCGGCGTACCGCAGACCCACAAATTAGCACAGTGCGAGTGGTAGCCAAAGTTAGCAAACAGCTGACCACACGCGCGAACGCTGAAGATGCCAAGAAGTGGCGGAATTGTGACACCATTCTAAGTTGTAGTCGTTTCACGTGTTTAAATTAGTCTACCGCTATTACCGTTACGAATAAAAATAAAAATCTTTTCGGAAAGCAACATTAAGCGTACCTATATTTTATACAACGTGATTTAATTAATTAATCACGGAGCTCTAAAATATATATGTTTACAATTTGAATATTTAACGTTTGACTTATATGTATAAAAAAAATTAAAACAATCCGATGTTTTGCTATAATTATGCACTGGGTTTCTATCGAGTACAGTCGTAGCCTTAATAACAATTCAAATTATCTATTCATTCTCTTGTTCACCGTCTAAAGTATATTTAGCAATGCGGTTTAGTTTGCCACTGACCAACGAACTAGAAACGGGATTCCCGCAACTGTGCTAAACTTGACAAACGGTGCTATTAATATCATCTATGGTGACGAAAGTACGCGCTACATCGCGTATTCGCGATCTTTTAATATTACCTAAAATACTTTGATCAGTTCAAGGTATATTAATTCAATTTCATTCAAACTTGATCTTTTTCGTGAAAACTTTGCAAAAAATTATTATTTGTAGGAAATATTTTTTTATTAGAAATTTTCAAAATTAAATATTTCCTACAATTAAATCTTATCTTACCATACATCTTATCTTATATTTAGAGCGAAAGTTAAGATTGAATGAAAAATATTATGTTTTTATTTAATTTATGAATTATTTCTTACAATTCTATAATTTTCTTTGTTTAACTACGTTCTATTATACGATATCGAATTATCGATAACTTCGTTATTAACATCTTTTGTAATTTATCTTCAAGCATTTATAATTAAAAATGTATTCGTTATATAATAACAATTAGAATCACGGGTTAGCAATAATACAATTATCTTTTTATATATAGTAACTTATCAGTCAGCCCAATTTCCTTGTCTAGACAACACTCGTACGGTTTGAATCAATTCATCGAGCGTGGAAAAGCCGCCGGGAATAGAACGCAGAAGTTGGACAAAGTGCCACAACCAGTGACACGGACCAAGTCCATTCGCTTCCTCCGCGGGAAAATCCACGCTCGGGGGCGTCGTGAGAATGATGTTCGATAAACGGCTACATCATCGTGGATAGTAAAGTCGATGACGGGGTCCTAGAGGTCCCATTTCACCGAGAGAAACGAACCGAATTCCATTAAGCGTGTCACGTCCAGAAAGACCGCAGATGCTATTTTCTCAAAGCGGAACTCGTTGTCGAAACACGATGTGTGGACTACTTCTTTCCGCCCATTCTGTTCACTCGGTATTGGCAAAATGGAACGGCTAGACTGATGGATGCGATGGGCTGATGGATGGTAGTTTATTAATTTATCGAGACGTCGATAAATTCATTTCAGAGTCAACGCCCTCTGCTCACCACATATGAAATTACCCACCATATTTACGCTTTATATGTATAAAAATAAAGTTTTTCATATTATACGTCTATCATATTATTTATAAAAAATTGCATTTTTTTTAACGGAATTACATATAAAACGTATTAATATGGTAACGTATTAATAATGCATTGATAGAAAAAATACTGCAGTATAAATTCATCGAAAACAATACATGATAAAATTAAGAATATTTACACTGCATATTCGTTAAAAATTAAAAATTTAAATATAGCTTGCAATATGTTGTTAATTCGTAAATATGTAAAAATATTCTGTAAATAATTAAGCTGCTACATGTAATTCACATTTTATTATTATACAATACGTTCGACATATAATACGTTCAATAAAACTGAACTGTATCATTATTCCACTATATACACTATAAGTCTGCTACGATACCAAAGTTTGGTGACCTCGTTACATACCGCATACAATCAGGTATGTAGTAGCACGGAGTACGTCGACCCTTTGAGACGTACGACTCGTCATCATTTATTCACGAGGACACCCAGATACTGCAAATGCGAGTAAATCCTAAAGACTCCTGTCGTTCGTTGATACGAATCGAATCTGCCATTGCATTGCGAATAATATACTCATATCAATGCAAGGCATTTCCTTTCGCGAAGAATACCCAGTTCCTTTCGCCTCGTTAAAGGATTTGTTCCTCTTTCCACTAAATCATGGTAATGTATATCGCAATTGGAACAGAAACGTAAATGCTTTACGTCGTTCAAGTTTTCTCAGTGTAGAATACCGGTAAATTTAATAAATTTCTCCAAAAAAAAAAAATAAAATTGACTTTAAAGATTTATTATAACATATTAATTTTAGTATACGGATGAAATCACGGCAAACCGAGATATGAGCTAAAGTCATTTTACTCTTTAATTTCTCGGTATTCTTGGTATTAATTTAATTTGGCTACAAAATAAATCGATATTATTGGAATTATCATACGGGTTCTAATTTATTTCATTTTCTGATATTTTCGCCCGTTTTCACATTGAAACACATTTAGGTATACATTTTTACACGAGAACGCGAAAGTTCTACAGAGATTTAGGAACTATTCTTCTATTTAAAGTCTAAATTTACTGGCTTTTCAGAATTGCGTGCACGTCTTATCGCGCTAAACTGCGATACGAATACTTCGCAGCCAAATATTTAAGAAAATGCACGATCTTCGATTGTTACTTTCGGTACATAAATCACGGGAAGTGATCGTTTAGCACGCGCGACACTGGCGCTCCCGACATTTCCCGACGATTTTCCAACGAAATACGATTCTCCGACTAGCGCGCAGAAAATATCATTCTCCCAATGGTATCCGGAAACCTATCGATGCATTCCAACACAAATCACATACTTCATCCACGAATGGGCGTTCTTCGTTCTCTCCGCCGTTAGTCTCATAAACTCTCCCTAGTATATTCGTCGAATCGAGAGAAAACGTTGTCGCATATCTTGATACTTCTACAACTTTTGACGCGTTTTCTACAACAACAATATCTCACAGCTTTACTATCATAAGGACTACGAAAATGATATTTTGAGATCTTATGTCATTACCGTAAAACTAACTTATCTCTAGTGCTAAAATATCTTTTCCTTAACCCGCTTTTAACCCGCTATTGAGGAAAGAAATATGAAATGCTCGACTGCATGAGACTGCATGAGAGAAATTTATCTACTGTATATCTCCGAGAAAGAGATTACTACATATTTCATTTTTCTCTATGGACTATTCACGTCATATATTATCAATTGTACACGAAACAGACAAATATTGCTTTCATCGTTTTTTTTTGTTTGTTTTATGATAGGCATATATGTTCTCAAATTAAAACATTGAAATGTATATCGAGAAACAAGTGGAACACAATGAGTGCAACATTAGACTGATGGAAATCAGAGTGTTCTGCAAATATTTATAAAAATGTTTTTAATGATTTCAGATGACATTACCATACAAAAAAAGGAACGCTTTGATTAAACTTTTTAGCCATCATTAGCAAAAGTCTTATCGTTCGATTTATTGAAAACATAATTTCATAACCAAATAACTAATAAGTTGCATTAGCTGTTGTATCATTGGCAACAAACGGAAATAGCTGTTTCCTTCTCAAAATGTGTCGCCTATGTATTTTGAAACGCGTCCGCGCGGTTTATAATTAGAAATCGTGGTCGGTTACAGTCAGCGGCGTATCCTGTATAGGTCGGGATACTCCAGCAATCTGTGCCGCTTGTTTCGGTAACGCGTTTATTACCATGGAATCCTCCGTATACAAATCACAACGTTGAACACACTGGTAAGATATGTTCTAGGTGCGCAGACCGCGTATTATTTCGCGTACATCAACGTGCTTTTCCATTCGTCTCCGGAGACGCGCCTGTAATATCCCACGACTCTCAGATCGCAGCGTGCGGCATCCGCATGCATTCTCGCGGGCGCTCAGGGACGCTCGTAAAATGTAACGCGCGTATCGAAACGCAAGACGTCTTGCTCGCGGATGTAACGTTGCCAGGCTCGCGTCGCGTGAGTGGGTTAGATTGAATGTCTTGGTACACGAACCGAGCACGTTTATCTTCCCTTTTTTTTTTTATTCTCGTCACTCCCGTCTCTTCCACCGACCTGAATCGTCTGATATTCCACGAGTGCAAAACGACAAGAAATTTCGCGCTCAAGGAACGGACTCACATGATCCACGCAACCACTCTCCACTTTCCTCCAAAGGGAATTTCGCATACAAATGTTTTGAAATAAAAATGAGGATAAAATAAGAAACAAAGTGTAAAATATAAAATCGCAATTTTACAGTAGACCTACGTATTGCTCATTTTTTTAACTTCTTGTGTATAAATAAAATAATAAAATAAAATGCCACAATAAAATATACAACGTAATAAAATATAATTGGTAGCAACCTTTTATATAAAATAAGATAAAACGCATTTAAAATGCAATTGAAAATAAAACAAGTAACGCGCAATTCTAACATGTTTCAGGATTGATTAAACGTTTCGATTCCGACGTGTCGGTTTTCGGAAACTTGCTTCGCAGCCTCCATTCTACCTATTTCTCATTCAACTGAAATCCTGCCATAAAATGTAACACGTGATTTTTGGGTGCAATACGGAAGGCATCATTCTGCTTAGATAACCTTATTCACAGACATACATCCCCATTCCCGTACATCCCGGAATTTCTCGCGTATCCTGGAGACGGACGGAAAAATTTTTCTCGAATCCGACTCTTAAAACATATTTTCCTTGCAAAGCTTTCAAAATTTTTATCTCATCTTTTTCTCACGGAAAACTGTGCCACTGTATGCCGCAACGTGAAAGATATCTTTGTCCGGAAATAATTATTTTGACGGCCGAGAAATCGATTTCTTTCGTCAGATTACACGCGCATTACGAAGGCTTTCTAGAAGAAATTAAGTATTCGTAATGTAAATAGATATTAATTCTGATGAACCTGATTGTCTGAAAAATCCGCTTGTCGCACGGAAAGAGCTTTTGTATTAGCGATAATAAAAATTACATTTTAATAATCAATACACTTTTATATCATTTAGTACTTTGCATTCTTTATAGTATTAAATGCTTTATCGATTTATTTAAAAGTCTTTAATCAATTTTTCTTATTATTTTAAGAAGGAATTTAAAACAAATGTTTATATATATAATGAAAAAAATATAATATATAAAATACTTAAGTAAATATTTATTTATGGTATTATTTATTATTAAGTAAATATCAAGTAAATAAAATATGTAGGAAAATGTAAATTAATAAAAAGAAACGGTTTAATTATATCTATCATTATACAAAAATTTATATTTGCTCCAAAATTTCATATTAATCGTTTATTCATATACATATTAATTACCAAATTAATTAATATATTAAGAGAACGCTCCCGAGAATATACCTATTCAATTTCACATATCAGAATAATATACTTTCAAAGCGTATAGAGAAAATTAAGCAAACGTTATCGGATTTGCTTCTATAACTCAAACGTATTCAACAAGCACAATAATTTATCGAGAATACTCGAATTACCGCGACACTGCAAGCGCAATCGAGTAAAAGCAGGTATTTCACTATTAACGACTGTCCCAGGATTTCCTAACGAGCGCAAAAAATACTGCGAGCTACGGAGCAGTACCGTCGATGCGTTCTAACACAGATCACGCATCCTCGGTCACGAACGTAGATCTCCTCGATCGTTCCCCCTGGACACCAACGAGAGCGCCCGGCAAGCTCGATCTAATTGTCGGACATCGTACCATAACTCTTGCTACACGAAGCCACTTGACGTAATGGTCACGTTATTTAGGCAGAATAAAAGCCATAAAATGTCGGTCAAGTAAAGTAAAATTCAGACTGTCCAATCTCTTTCGACATGAAAAAGAAAAATTGAGAATGCAATATTACTCTATACTTTCGATTTGATCAATTATATTTCAAGTATCTACATATTAAAGTACATTGAACATTTCTCTAACGCAATTCTTGAATAAAGAAATTCTGAATAAAATCTTTATGTATCATAAGTGTAGAGAAACGTATCATAAATAGAAAGGAGTTGCAGACTGATCAAAAATTTTAATGCAATTAGATAATATTTAACTCTTTTGTGTCTGAAAAATTATGTAATATTATATTTAAATTTATATCAAGCAACGTACGAAGAAATAACAAATGTTTCCAATTACAGGAATTATAACATGCACAATCTTTAATGAATATCTCATCATTCCTTTTATGTGTGTATCTTGTTAAATTATCCCCTCGGAAATTCCAAATTGCTCCAAATTAAGCACTCTCGAGCTATCGGCAATAATTTATTTCCTTCCGGAATTCCGCCGAAAATTGCTCACTCATAAATTACACAAGCACAAAAACTTCCGTGTAAATTTACATTCTAATATGCCGTCTTGTTATCCAACGGCTGGATTGTTAAGAGGAAGGCAATTCCGTCCGAGTGCGAGTGGTTCTTCCCCAGATTCATTAGAAGTTCTACCGTAGCGTGTGATAACTTTGTCGTTATATTTCCAACTTTTCTGCAAACAAGTCACGCCTCGGTGGCAAGCGCGCGAAATAGGATCCCTGTATTCGCGTACGAAAAATACCATTCTGCCACCAAATACCAGCGGGTGCACGTGCGAATCACGAGTCACCACGGTAATTTTCGCAGATATTTCGCATTCCATCGTGCAACCGCGACATTTCTTTCTCAAACACATTTGTCTCGCGTCGTCGTTAACAAAGGTATTAAATAAAACATTACAATGTAATGTGAAAAATCAAAGGCGACATATCTCCAAAACACTGGTAAATTCAAGGAATCTTTTTTCTCGAAAATTTGATATTTTCCTACTTTCCTTTCTTATCAATATCCTACTGTCGAAATTTCTGAATTTTATCAATGTGTACTTCATTTGAGAAATTAATATTATAAAACTTAATCAAAAATAAATTTTATTAATTATAATTAGAATAAGCTATCAATTATTCAAATTATAAATATTATAAAACTTAATCAAAAATAAATTTTATTAATTAATTAGAATAAGCTATCATTAGTATATGTGCTCTTTTCATATTTCACGAATTAATAATCCTCTATTCAATTTTTACAATTTATAATTTTTACAATTCGTTTTTAATTCAATTATTATACCTTTCGATTTTTCTGTTCAACTGTAATCCCCTTTAAATTAGTAAAGCGAGAAAAAAATAACAATAGCATCTCTGGGTCACTTCTATAGAAATTCCGATGAATGAGCATCCAGGAACAATTCGTTCTCCTGAGATAATACCCAAGAATCTTGCCGAGCACGTATGACTGTGCTCTTCGTATTCCTATATGTGCCCTTGTATATGCCACACGATTTGCGCAGTCGTAAGATAATTCTTTCCGAACGCATTAAACCTGCGCTACATCACCGAGTAAGATCGCTATAATTTTGGTCCGTGTTATAGTCTCAGATTTTCCTCGAGAAAGTTATCGTGCGAAATCGAAATAGGATTGTCGATCTACACCAAAACCGATTCCAGATTCAAAGCAAATGTGTGTTATACATTGCGCAAAAGGAGCCATCGGACACCTGAGCACAAAGTGGCAGACTCAAAAATTTCATGGATTGGAATTTGTCACTTTCTCCCCTTCCTCCTCCGTCGATATATCTTTATACTGCCGCATGACCTGCATGCTTACTCGCAAAGATAAGATTTGAAATGAAAGGACTTTTTAATTTCTGAACTCTTCTTTGCTGTATCCATTTAGAAACATTAATTATAGATAATTTTACAGTTAGGAGCGGAACTAAGTTTCATCATTTATTAATATAAGATGAGAAATCTATTAATACAAGGATAAAATTCGTACAAAAATTTACAAAATAATTAAAAAAATAATTTAAAGTTGTAAATTTTATCAAAAAATAATGAAAAACGTATAAATTTAAATCATATTATAGTATATTTAATGTATCAAAATGATATATATAAGTATATACAATATATAATACTTACATAGAAAAAACTAAGTTTCTAATTTAAAAACTACTGTAACCTGGGCATTTTTGTATAGAAGGTTTTTGTCTTACAAGTTTCATAGAATCTGCCAACGAAAAGGACTTCCGAATATTTTGGAACACCCTGTATATAAACACAATATATATTTTAACACTATTTAATTATTATTAAAAAAATTATATTTCGTATCACAAATTTTTCTAAATGTTTATTCATATATACATAAAAAAAGTATTTTTATTTAAATCGTAGTTTCGGATCTTCCGAAGCCGAAGTAATCCACTGAGCCCGATCACTATTGCGCTGTGCGACAAGGTTTTTATTTCGAGACAACTTTGTTTCTGGTCACGCCTTCGAATGATTCTCATAGGAAAGCGTGAAATAGGATTCTCCATTCATCCGAAAAATACCATTCTTCGCTACAGCAGATTCTCGACATGGAATGCGCAGCCAAGCCCCTTCACTTCAATTGTAAGAATGTCTTTATTGTATAACACTCATTTTTGCAATTCTTTATCCTTTCCAGTTTATTGATAAAAAGTAATAACAACATCACATTTGCATAATTAAAATTACACTCTATTCTTTCCTATTTATCTATAATATACGTATAAACATTTGTTTTGCTTATTTTTGAATCTACATATATTTATATTTTAATTTTAATTTTTGCATTCTTTTTTAACAATTTAACAACCATTTTTCATATTTTTCTCTTATATAAGTAGTATTTTTTTAATATAAAAAGTTCTATCTGCGTAAATTTTAAAAATTTGACTTGAAGATATAATATATAAATTTGTAAATTATTTATCTACATACATCTACCTTCCATTTAATCGTAACCCACAACTGCTTTATCTTCAGGTCAAATTATTAAAAATAAAATCAAAGTATGTTTTATTATAAATTTATCTTTAGTATGTTGAGAGAAAAGTGTTTGATATTACGATTATAATTTTATAATAAAATAATTATGGTTAAAAGATCCATTTTTATTGTTATTTTTACTATAATGTTAGTAATAATTAACAATTATACTTATAGTTCTACCAAAACAATATATATAAGCAATATAAAAATTATACATTGTAGTAATAATAATCGTTTTTTTTTAATCGTTTAAGAGCGACTTGTAAATTATTAAATTATTTTCATTTTTTAGCCTGCTTTTTCAAACGAGACGCAACAATGGAAAAACCTGATAATGAGTCGAACATATCTATCTGTCGAATTTGGGGATTGAGATGGAAAGTTGCTCGACTCTGAGAAGATCCGATTAACATATTTATTCGATGAATTACAGAATAATGAAAGAAGACAAGTGGCGATGGTAAAATAAACGTTGAGAATAAGAAAAGAACGTAAATCATTATTTCAAGAAAGCAGTAGATTAACTCCCGATGTTTGCCACTCTTGTCTCTATGAATTATTAGAAAACTTAAAGATGATGAATAACACAATTAATTTAATAACCTACACTAAATATATATTAACTGTGGAAGGTCAAAAGAACAAATTTAAAATATTAGAATTTGAGGAACAGAGATGTTGAAAATCAAATGATATTCTATGAAACTCAAAGTAATCTCAATCTATTTGTTCCATAATTCGTTCGATAACAAATATTCTAGTAATAAATGAAGAAAAAATAAAAAACAAAGAAAATGAAGCGCACAAAAGTGGAAACTAAATTTTACGAATATGAGAAGAATCAACATATTCACGTATATTCATATTGTAGACCATCCAGCGGATCCTGTTACTGCTAAAAGTGGAAGACGTAAAAGCTAGTAGAACGGAAGTCAAAACAGCGCGAAATCCCTTCGAGCTACAGAGCAGGTTTATTCGCTAATGGAAACGACCGCTACGACGCTTCTAACGTTAATACAACAGGCTCCCCACAATTACTTTATCGGGAAACGTAAACCTTACTAGGGTTCAACATATAACAGTTTCGTGATAGGGTTCGGGATCTGAACAATACCCACACGCTCACTCATGAAATTGCAAAATCGATGACACGTGACGTCTTGTTGTTGCTGATTTACACACGTATCATAATACTGATCACGAGAGTAAGAGAGAAAGGGAGAAAAAAGATCGTGAAAGAAAACCAGGGAAAGGAGGGAAAGTTAAATTTATTCGAAGAAAGAGAGAAAAGGGTAAGAGAAGAGAGGAAGGAATTGGAGAAGATAGAAGAAATACACATCAAATTCAATTTAAATTAACCTAGTTTTATAGATGTCGCGCGCATCCCGGACACGTTTCATCAAAAGCTCGACACCTGCACTTGACTACATCTCTTTCGCTCTCCGTTCATCTCACTTTCTCACTGACGTTCTCGCGTCTCTGTACCGCTTGTCGTCTCTCGATACCGCCTTCGCTCTATCCTCGTTGCCTATTCACGTCCCGACTTCTACTATTTCTGTCGTGCTCATCTGCGCATCTGCCACCTCTTTCGCTTCAACGATCGCTCCTCTCACCAGTCGATTTTGCTACGGATGCGCCTAGAATGTCTGGAAGGTCCAGACATGAACACGAACGGCTCGGTGCCCGCGACACGATCTTTAACTTACGAGGTGTCCAGTAATAGTCACGTTCGAGTAGAGTAGATATTCTTGGTTGAAAACTGAAATAAATTTTCCTTATAAAAATTTAATTTGTCGTATTTACCGTCATTTTTTTCTTATTGCTCGAAGATTTGTCGTCTTTCGTCTCATTTTTACTCGAAAATTAATTATTCCCGCTTTCTATAAAAAATATCGCTACAAATATCAAATGTATTTCGTATCAAGTCTGTGTGTAACATATAATATTTAATGTCTCACATCGACAGCGTTTTCATGACAGCTTCAACAATTAACGAGAGAAAAAGATGAAAAGAGAGACCTATTTTCTTTTCAATGCATTTAAACATATGTGTCAATATTTAATGCAAGGAGCACAGTGATACAGCAAAAATCCAATGGAATAAAAAACTGTTCATATAAGTGTTATGTTTACGTAGTAAATATATGCGCTGCTGAGGATCATCACGCGTATAAATTCCCGATTGCATAAACCAACGAGAAACATGTTATGAGACGGAAATGTTAAAAATATACATCGCAATTTAAAATTTTTATTCGTCAAATACTGAAAAGGTGACAGTTTTATTCGTTACATGCAAAAGTTTTTTCAAAGTTCAAATTTTTTTTTAATAGACGTAAATATATTTAAATCTTGTACATTGTGTGTGAGCTAAATTAACAATAGAATAGAAATTTATCTTTTTTTTAATTAATATAAGTTTAAACATACTCGATTCTAGGAAGTTATAAAGAGGTTGCAAGCAAAGATAGCGAAGTTGAGCAGATTAATGAGGGAAGGCATAATAGTTTATGATACTAAAGTGGAACGGCACGACGATAAAACTAAGCACGTGTAATTATGAAATTGAGGTCTCTCGTTACGATAGAATTCACGTCGTTTTAACATGAATTATTCTCTCGTTCAATTTCCCTATCCACAATTTCCATCCACATTTTACCGGATTTCTATGCTTTCTCCTTTCGGTACATCAAACATAAAATATTGTAGGCTGTTGAGTCCACATTACATCTCTAAAATAAGAGTAACGACTGTCACGGAAATAGACAGATATTCGAAATTAAATACTACATACAGTATATTTTTGACACAAACTATATTATGTATATAAACTATGTTAACTTCATGACAAGTTTGTGATAAATAGTGAATATGTAATTAAGAAGTTGCATAACATTGCATTTGTTATTCTAATCATTATTATATGGTTACAAATATCCTTATTTCGCGAAATATGCTAATAATAATAATAAATATTTAATACCTGCTTACAACAGCAGAAAGGAAAATGTATTAATAGGAAAAAAAATCTGGTTTGTGAAAAACAACATAAATTGGAAATACGGTGGATTTTCAACCAGAAAGACATATCAAATACTTATAATTACATCTCAACATTCTCACAGAGATAAACAGAAATTCAATCACGATAACCAGAATTCTGATTATGATATCGGAGAACGCAGTTTTTTTTTTGTTGATTTATACTTTTTGTTGATATAATCAAAATATTATTCTCGGTGAAATGTTTATTACGTGGGCATTAATGTTTATCGCGTGTATTTAACATATATACTGCCTTTCAATGTTAAATGCACTTCGCAATGTTACGCAGAAGTGATTATGTAATTAATCTCGATTCGTGCGAGAGTACTCCACTCGCACTAAAAGTCACCTAAGTCAAGTTCAATATTGTTTCACCTGCGCTCTGCGCTGCAAACTTCGAAAATCTAATTCCGGTGCTAAGATAAAGAGAGAAAATTTATTATCATTCACGCCGCCTTTGTATTTGTATTTCACTCGTAATACACAGCAATGACAATCTGACGAAATACGTATTCATTCGAATTAAAAAAGGATGATTAAAAAGGGACCGATTCAGCCTAAAAAGGTGTAACTAAAAGAAATTATATTTTTGGTATATTTTTATCTCCTGGATATAAAAAAATTATATAGAAATTCATAGTGTTTAAAAAATACTTTAAAAATTGAACACGAATGTAGTGTATTTATCCAATTTTCAGCATTCTTGTTTAATTTTCAAGGTGTTTTGCAAACGCTATGAACTTTTTAATAATTTTATTATAATATATTCATCGGATGGGGTTAAAATTTACAAAAAAGACTATTTTCTTTACTTACATCTTCTCATGCAAAAATCAGCTTTTTTTTAAAAGAATGTTAAACAAAATAATCAATTTTCTACTAAAAGAAAATGTAAATAAAAGAAATAATATTTTTTGTAGATTTTTAACCTACTAGATATGATAAAGTTATTAAAAAGTTTGTGACGTTTAGGGAACACTTGAAGATTAAGTAAGAATATTGAAATTTAAATAAGTCTAACGCTATAAACTTTTTAATAATTTTATCATATCCAGGAGAGATAAAATCTACAAAAGGAAACATTTTACACCTTTTATTTACATCTCTTTGAGCAGAAATGGATCCTTTTTTGACATCCTCCTTTATACGTCGTATATTAAATTCGCGTAATATTATAATATTCTCTATATTATCATTCTCTCGTACTATTAAAAACAGAAATGCGCAATTAAATTCTCCCGGAGAAGAAAAAGAAACGGGATGGGTAGATTCGCAATGTTCCATCATTCGTCATACGAACACCGTAACATTTTTCACAGCTTGAGAAGAATGTCGCGCGTGCATTTACGACGGATCCCTTTATCATGCCGCTATAATGCGCTTTGCTACACCTGGTGTATTCTTACATCATGGTTCTCCTATTATTCCGTCGTCGCTTGCCTGCCCTGATCCTCTATGAAAGCCCTCCGATCTTTTCTTTCTGTCTCTCTCTCTCTCTCTTCCTCGCTCTCCCTCTGCCCCTCAGTCTCTTTCTCACTCTCTTTCTCTCTCTCTCTCTTTCTTTCTCTTTCGACCTAGTCTGTCTCCCTCATTCTAGGTTTGTGTACCATTTATAAATACATCGCGACGAGAGTGTGCACATTGAATTACACACTCAGTGTGCGAAAACTACGGCGGAAATTTACAGTAGCGTAACAGAGAACATTCTACCGCTCGCCTATCTTATTTCGAGTTTTTACGCTTTCTTCTGTCTCCTTTTATTATATTAGAGTACAAATCGCAAATAAAAACTAGCGGAGGCAAAACAGGTAAAAGAGTAAGAGAGTAATACTCTATGACAACTTGTTTTTAGAATTTCAATACAAATAATTTACTGCGCCGTGCGAAGTTGGAGAAAAAGATCCACCAGCCGTATTCTAATTTCATCCGTTTTTGAACGCAGAGGCGGCACCGCTTCGTTTCGACGGTCGTAACGTTAACGAGGAACGGTTCTCCAGACTCGGTCCCGCAGTTACGTTACTACGTTACTACGTGCCGGTTACGGAAACCGGTGCTGTTATTTCTACTGTGCGCTTGCCGTTGTGTCGGAGTCTCTCGAATGCACGTAACCGTGGCGAGCGAACGGCTGAGTCTGGATAATTACGCGACCGCTCCGAGTGCTCGGTGGTGGTGCCGCTTCAAGTGCTGCGACAACGAATATGCACAGCATAAAGCCCCAACGACTACGACATTTCGTGTTTGAAAAAGAACGTTCAATTACCAAGTATCGTAAAGCTGGAAGAGAATCACATGTATTCTCATTCGACTATAGGTTAACGCTACTAACTATACTAATAAGAAAAGTAAAACAAAGGATAAGGTCAATTAATCTTTAAAAAAAATCTTGTAAAAATGTTTTCTCCCCCTTTTTTTATCATAAAAAGACAGTTGCAGAAATGCAAGTAATATTAATATCAAATATTATACTACACATGTAACAAAGATAATCGAGACTGATCGATGCAATCTGCTTGCCTGCCAATAAACGTTTGATGTTCCTGGTTAACATTTTGTATTTAACATTCGTACTCGATATTAATTAGTTTCAGTATAATGTAAAATAATAGTTCCCTCAAAAAATTTAATACATACGAAAAACTGTTAATTAAATTAGTCGCTACATTAAGCTTTACGAAAACAGGAATACGTCAAGATGGAAATATTCAAATGCAATTTAACGAGTAATCAATTCTCCGCTATGAGCTGCGTCATAAATCTGCCAATCAACATATCAATGCCTGACTATTCAAACCATTAGAATGGTGTATTTAACCAGCTTTTAATTGCGATTCGATCAATACGATTTAAATCCTCGAGATCAAAGGTAATAGCAGTACGTGCGCTATGGTATGCATAATTGGTTGTAGCAGGTGCCTCATGGAAAGGCTAATCACTCGTTCTAATCTGCCGGCGAGTATGGGCTCGCAAAGGGCAATTAGTTTCCGCGAGAAGAGGTAATCCGCGTCGTATGTATGTTCACGTTCTCTGTCGTTTTAATATGTCATTATCGTTACGTATATTACACGGTAAAAAGAGTAATAATAAAAAGTAAAATAAATTTACAATCACTGATTTTTTTAATATAAACCCTTGATGGCTTTTGCAAAATAATGTTTTATACGACCCGCATACTCTGGAAAAAAAAAAAAAAAAAAGACAGGCATTGATTATAGCACGAATGTAAAATTTGTTATTCGTTATAAAACTATACAATCGGATTACTGCAGCAAAACTATAGCAGCGTGAAATATTTCTGTTAAACAATGTGATAACATACATATACAATCAAGCATAATTGTTGAAAATATATAGTTGACCGATGCTGAATATAATATAAAATTGCGAGGGTCATGCAATCCATATGTAAAAGCGAGATTTATTTTGACCAATCAGAACAAGTGTCGTCTATCCTGGCTAAATATTCGGAAAAAAGGTTTCGCAAGATGATAACTCGAAAGGGATTCTCACATCACACCGCGCCATGTCAATACTGCAGTAAATGCGAAAATAACTGTACGAAAAAAGGAAGGAATCAAAACAGGAAATTAAAAAATACGCCGCACTTCCAGCAGCAGATCGAACATTTGTTGTTTCTTAAATAAGAGATTGAATAAATGAGCAAATACGTGTATCGATGATGATAAATATGATAAATAAATAATATTTAATTTTCTTATACAGTAACAATAATGTTTTATTGCTTATTTAGATAAGTCAGCTTTGTATAATTACAAGGTTGATTTATTCTCTCTCATCATTCAAAAATTATTTGAAAATTTTATGAATCTATATACAATGCATATTGTAGAGGCGTAGTTATTACATACTTGCAGAAAATGATATCTACTAAATTTTCATTATAAAAGCGCTTGTCTAAAAATGCACGAGGTGAATTTTTATCATAAAAATGAGAATTAAAAAGTTGAAAATGAGTTTCTAAACTCTAAAAAAAAAGGAGAGAAAAAAGAAAAAAATCTCGTCTCGATTACTTTCGTTATCCAATAATTACGCGGTTTACCCTTAAGCCGCATATTTCGACATAACAGCCGTATAGGGTCAAGATAAAGGAAAAAAAGAGATGAGTATCGTGATGACGACGAAGAATAGTAGAGGAACACAATGTAGCCTGAAAAGAGGGATAAAAGGCGACTCCTTTCAAACCGCCGTGAAATTTCGCCACGTCGAGGGTGCAGCATCAAGTAATTGAAGACACCTATCCGAGGTGAATCTCCCTCGGTTTTGTCGATAAACGCGCTTATCTCCGACCTCTTTGAATTATGGCATGGCTGACCGTCCACATTATGCAGATCAACGAGTCATTAAGCCCGTGAGAAGAAGTCGTCCGTCACTTTACAGCTCGAAAATGTCTTAATCCGACAATATGGTACGCACTACCATCGTCACGGCTAAATCGTAATTTATCCATTGCTCAAAATCGATTTTTTTAAAACGTGCTGTGTAATGATAAAGACTGCTTCAGAATAACTTACTGCTTTTTTAATTTCAGATACATCGGTTAATTCGGAATCGATTTTTACTTTTCTTCAAATTTCACAAAATGTACTGTTTGTTCGTTTGTAATATTCGATATTAAATGCAATAATGCAATAATAAGCCTTCCAATATCCAAAATATCAAGTATTCAAAAGTAAATATTTAATATTTACATGAAATTTTACGTATTCTCATATGTACATTTATACGTAATTGTGTTAAAATTATATAGTAATCATATCTCTATATTTTAAAAGCGAGATTTCTTCGCAATATTATACAATAATTGTATTAATCATAAATAATGTAATTAATAATATTTTATAAGATTATTAGTAATGGATGAAGAGCATATGTATGTGTAAGTGTGTTGAAACAGAGTTCATATCTCATTTTACATGCCCGCGTACCTTGTAGTTACATCGAATAATGTTCGTCCCTCTACGATTTTCGTTCAAAGATCGATAGAATAAAACGAGCAAGAAACTTGTTCGAAACTTTTACAACGAACATGATCATCCCGACTAGAGGTAACCTTATGCACAAGATACGTATGTGAGGCATGAAATATGACGTAATGAATTATATGAGGTGGGTCAAATGATTACTCGCGGTGGAATGCATTACGCTCGTAACTCAGACCGATTATATTTTTGTCGCGGACGGACGTCTACGGGCGGATTAAAGGGAATGGCAATTTAAATGATTAATGGCACTCTTCTTCTCTATCTTTTCCGGATAATTCATTAATATAGTAGAAATCATTCACTACGTGGCCGTGAAATATTAACCGGTAACGATCGACAAGGTCCCTCTCTCCGTAATTCCTACGTAAAAACGAAATTCAAACATTTTGCACAAAAAGATGTTCCATAAAAATCCACACTTATAATTCTTATGACAGAAAATAACAATTTCTAATTAAAATACATATAATTAATGTTTTTTTTTTTTAAAGATACACAAATTAAAAAATTTGTTTTTGCTGTGATTTAACATTCAAACAACATAAAGTCGAAAATTGGAATATGTATAATAAGACGTTTTTAAAATAGCTTTTGTAAAAACATCTTTAAGACATCTTATATCTTATTTTTAGACATATATGCGTTGTCTACACTGAGAAAAAAGTTGTTAATTGAACTAAATGCGTTTAGTTCGTTATAATTTATTTAATCGAAATATTAATGTATTTGAGTTAAATACACATTTGTTTCACTTATTTCGATATGACATATCTTTGAATTAACAAATATTTGCTTGACAGCCCGTGACCGCTGTATTTAGTTGAGTCAACTAATATTTTTTTAAATCAATTACTTTTTTTCTTAGTGTATAAAATTAAAATGTCACCAGGAAAATAACATCTATTAAAAGAATAATTAAATTATCAAATGTTTCAGTTTAATTATTCACATTAATTATAATTCAAGTAACTTAAATTTATTACAGTGCCAGCAAAGCAAAAGTATCTTATATATCGAACTATTCAAAACGCGAAATCGCAAATATTTATATTTCAAAGCTAAATGTACGATTAAGTGCAAATTGAAATGTGAAATTCGCGTATTTGAAATTAAATAGAATCTCTCTGAATTTATATTGTATGTATAGTGTGGATTATTTACTTTCAAACATTACTACATTTAAAATCGTGCTGCAAAATCTGCAGCTAACTACATAGAATGTTCAACAAAAACACTGCATAATATTTTTAAAACATATTTTATAAATTAACTGAAGTTTCGACATGGAAATATTGAAATTTCTGAACTTCATAACTGTACTTGTACACGCATATCAATTTGTTATTTGCACAATTTAGATAAACATTGATTTCTATTGCACTTAATTCTATTGTGTGACATAAAAATGATATTATCGTTCAAGATATCTTAACAAAAATACAATCTATAATCTATAACAACTTTTTTCCACTTTTATTCCAACTTTGAGTAAATAAGTAGCTTTTACCTTGACTTCTTCACGTGCCATTAGTAGCGAGAGATTACTAATCATTCGACTGTACGATAACGATATCAGTAATAACTGCGTTCTCACCTATTGTACTTTTTGACACGTAGCGGTCGTATTAATAATACGACCCACGAACAAATCCCACCTTTGATCAGACTAGTGATTAATAAAGTATCATAACGATTGCAAGGAATAATTGCATTTACCGCCTCATATCACTTGTCACGACACGCTGCACAGAATAATGTGCCGTTACGCTAATCGACTCACCCCACAATTTGAGTACTTGAATCTCTCCGCGGCGTGAATGATAACAAAGCGACATTACGTAAACACAGCCGTTACGCCGCAAAATCAAGTCGCGTTCGCCGTAGCGACTGACCGTTACAAAATATTTAATACTTTGCAAGATTTTTTTTAACACCATCATTTTTTTACGTTCTAACGTAATGATTGAAAAAATTATAGCGAATTCGATTGGATGCACTCAGTGATGCATATTAAAACCGTCGTATACAAATTAACGTAAAATATAATATATATTCTCTAAATCTTTTAGAGTAAAAATTAAATTAGTCTTTAAAAAAGAATAAAATTTTTTCACTTTTAAACAAGATTTTCACTTTCTATGAAGTAAGATTTTTATTCTTTTCAAGTAAGATTCACTTCAAAGGAATGAAATTTCACTCTTTTTTTAATAAGATTTCATTCCTTAAAGTGACTTTTGCTCTAAAAAATGAAATCTCACTCCTATATAAAGAATAAAAATCTGTCATTCTTGTTCAAAAATAAAAATATGTTCACCCTTTTTTCAAGTTCAATTTTCAGTCTTTCGGAGTGAGATTCTATTTCAAAAGGTTCTGATATAAATATATAAACGGATTAAACCGCTCATGAAATTCTAATCAATACGATTTTATTGTGCTGGTAAGTAAAACCTGTATTTTATAATTCAAAATATTTGCATCTTATTTTTACACAGAAGTGTCGACATGCTTAAAAATCCTTTAATCTTTTCAATTGATATTCGCGAGTTTAGTGGATCCGAGCATTTTTTATCCAGTTAGGATATAAAAATTATTTATAATAAATATTTTTATAATAATCTTTATAATATTTTTATAATATTTTTTATAACATTTTTATAATATTTATAGAAAAATTTTTCATAATCTTACACACACACACACACATAATTTTAAATTACCTAATTTTATTCCTCGGATTTTGACCTTCAAAGTGAAAAAAAGTCGTTCAATTACGTTAACTTTGAGCAAAAATACACTAATTTAAAATATACAGGATTTTTGAGAATATTAGTTAGGAAAATTTTGGAACAAAATACCTCAATTAAAGCTAATCAAAAAAATTAATGCAAGCTGACAGTTTTATTCATTGTAGAGGGAATAATCGCGTTTTAAAAGATAACAATGTGACGGCACACCGAGCGGCTCATGAAGCGACCTATTCGTTCAAGTGTCGGCGCGTGAATGACAATACTACATCCTATATAACAGTGCGTCGAGCGTCGCCTATCAATTGGTTTATTTTCACTTCATTTTTATGTTACAATTGTCAACTCTAATTATCACATAATTATAATCTCTAATTAAAAATACGCTATTAGAGTATTTTACAGTTATTGCAAACAATTAATAATCTACATTTGTATATTATTTGCTAAAATCTCTGCAGTTAATTGAGGTTAATATTTCAATTTTTCCGTCAAAATTAGTTTTACTGTACATAAAAAAAAATCTATGTTAATTACAACGGATCGCATCGCTGCATTTATGTTTATAATCTTAAAACGAGCACGAAGTGGCGACAGAATCTCTCATGAATATTTCTTACGAGTTCCTTGATACGCTGGGAACTTCATAGTTTCCATTTATCTTTATTCTTTTTATGAGTCAGAAGCAATATTTCTTTTTACTGTAATTTCTTTCATTACCTTTTTCATTATTTTTCATCTTTATCCTTTCTGAACTGAGTTTTGATGTTGCGTAAGTGAATAACTTTGTTTTAGCCGTACGAAATGGAAATATAAAAATTTGTATCGTAAAAAAATGATTTTTATTATTTCTGATTTAAATTTAAAATAAAAAGGAAATTCTCAGTTAAATAATTAATAAGATTTAATTTGTAAGGATTTCTTAACTTTATCAGAAGTTGTAGAAAGAGGACAATGCCTCTATTTCTTGCACTATGTGACACTCTTATCGAAATTCGTAATAGAAAGCCGTAAGATTTATTTCTGCCTAGGGTTTTGCGAATGCGATTTCCACGTGTGCGTGCGTCTGGTGGGACGGACACGTACGCATGTTCGCGCGCGCGCGTACACCGCAACGGCGGAGAGAGTCATTGCACCGAGGAGTCGGATCAATGAGGCTGATTACTCAGCTCTCCTCTTGCAGACACGAGACAGACCGGTCCAGCCGGAGTGCACTTATTTTCCACGGAAATCGTCGTCAGGGGGAATGAGATCGAGTGGAATTGAAAACGCTTCCAATTAAGAAGACTAGTGGAACGGATTTTGATGAAAAGCCGCATTACGTAAAGAAAATTAAACGACGTGAGTAAACGAAAATTTATTAAATCGTCGATTT
This sequence comes from Cyphomyrmex costatus, assembly GCF_001594065.2. Taxonomy (NCBI): domain Eukaryota; kingdom Metazoa; phylum Arthropoda; class Insecta; order Hymenoptera; family Formicidae; genus Cyphomyrmex; species Cyphomyrmex costatus. The sequence goes on along the minus strand of NW_017275358.1, from coordinate 315,805 downwards.
CAATGTAAAATTTGCATATTATTCAATATATAATATACATAAGTCATAATTTATATATAATTTATATATATTATACAATATATATATTTTCTTATATTATTCAATACACATTTAAGTTAATTCAATCCTACTAAAAAATTTAGCTTATTATACTCTTAGATAATTAAATTCGTTAGAAATAATAAATAATGTAATTCGTAGTTATGCATATGTAAATTACATCAAAATAGCAATACGGGTTGTAGATAAAGAAACTAATAGACAGGAAGGAAACAGGGAGAAAAACTATAACTACAGTGTAAAAGAGTAAAGAATCTGATAAAGAAACTTTTCAATCATTAATAATTACGAGCAATCTTCTTTCTAAAGACAAACGCTCTTCGCTGAAATGAATGTAACTAACTTATTTTTTCTTCTACCGGTTCATTAATGATTCAAACGCCAATTGCAATTTTAGTAGCATGGAAACAAAAACAAAAAAAGTCTATTTCTGCTGAATCTCATTTTCTTTTGTGTACAATATCGACGACGCGCTTAGAATCCATTTCCTTTTCCTTTAGCGCAACGCTGATGCTGGTGTATATTTGCGATATTGGATGAAGGAAAACTACGTCGCGAGGGGAAGGGAAGGAGGATGCAATTTACGCGAGCTCGTACTCATGGCAAAATTGATGCCACAGCGTCGACAGTCAATACCGAAAGGTGTAAATCGAAACATCGAGAAGTATGCCGGTATATCGTGATACGCGTAATATATCCCAACAGGATCTACATGTGCAAGTATAATACGACGGATAGGATGCGAGCAATACACTATCTTCGTGTGGACCGCATGATTCTCAATTGCAAAATTACTCACAAGTGCAAGGCTGTACCGCAACGCTAACCACAATTGATACTTCGCCCCGATGTATCAATGTCAAACGCTATAATACATGTGGAACGAGACAGTCGAGATAAATCGATTTTGTGCAACCAGTTTGCTAACAAACTCTATTATCTTACGTTTTCGATATTATTCATTTTTAGAGAGAGAGATATTTACTGCTTTTAAACATTATTTTTTCATCTACACTTTTTGCAAAATATGTATTAAAATATAATATAATAAAATATAAACTATAAAAAATCCTAAGTTGTAAAAAATTTTATAAAAAATTGTATATAAAAATGCAAATACATATGTACTTCAAAAATGAATAATTAGTAACTTGATTTTGTTAAATTTATTTTTATATTTTCCATATTATAACTACGTAGAGAAGAAAAATTGAAACAAAGATTATTGCGGAACTTATATACTGCTACATATTCGATAAAAATATCTTATTCTATCTTAAAACAATCTTCCTAAAGACAAATGCAAAGACTGAAATGAACGTAACTAACTTATTCTTACTTCTACTGTTTATTAATGATTCAAACGCCAATCGCAATTTCAACGTGGAAACAAAAGCAAAAAGATCTTATCGTAAATATCTTATCGCGTAAATATCTTATTTTATCTTGCTCCTATTAGACTTGATATACCACGCTCTAAATTGACATCCGGCCGCAACCAGCTCTAACGTTTGACACGCGCTCGATGGAACGGGTGGTGCACTTCGACATGTCGGTCGGAAATGCGCGTAGCTTTAAGTGCGGCAACGCTTGAACTTCCAAAGGCGATGGCCATTGTGTCGCGGTGCTCAGAACCGCTCTACGTTCCATCGACAGTAATCGATAAAGGGTGTGCGATTGGCCCACCGAGAGCGCGATCGAGATTCCGCACGAGAATATAATAATGGCGAGACGACATTGTTTGAGAGAAGAAACTGCCGAGAAAATGGACGATGTGCTCGACGTGCTCAAACGAACTTGAAGAGTTTGCCATCCCCGCCCGAAAACTTGTTCGTTGACGCGTCATGAAAATTACCGTCCGCATTGTTGTTATATCTTCACAGTGCTACAGCTCTTCTTTCTGATAACGGTTCTGTCAAGTTCTCTTACATATAAATTGCACATGCTTGCATAATAGTTTCAGAGAGTATATTCTATTATGTTGTAGGCTGATATTGATACTAATAAATTTTGTAATTAAAATCAATCGTTCCATAATCATTGTGTAATTAGATGTATAGATAATGAAATAATAAGAGCAATTAAAATTAGAAATATCAAAAATCGATAAATAAACTATTAGTTGAAATAACAGAACACTATTATATTAAATATTAATTAATCATTCATATTCTCAAAACTTTCAATAACTATTGAATAATATTACAGCGATATCAATTTTCGTACGTGTGTAAATCATCTTAAAGATTCTAATCTCTTCAATAATTTTACTTTGAAAATAAATTGTCATCTTCATCCTTTATTGCAATGATCACTCCAATCAATTTTAGTATTAATGCAAAGACGATTGGTGAAAGCATTCGTGGACCAGTGCTCGATTGCTGGTACAGAGAGCAACTTGAAATCTAATTGAACACTGGATTACGACAGTCTTAAGACAAGACTAGAACGTAGTAGCAGAGTTGCAGCATAGAGAAATCGATTGCATTACATTCTCGACATTTTATAATATTCGTTTCCTCACACTATCTAAATCATATTATAAGAAATTCTATATAAGAAACAGCATTAATTAAGTTCTTTATAATGTAGTGTACTAGCAATCTTTAGAAAAAAGCGATTATATAAAATAAGTTTCATTTATCGCAAATTACAATTTATTACAATAATAAGTTTTACAATACGATAATTAAAACGGCATAAATCAAGTTTGTACGCAAAACTAAATAAATATTGTGATATAAAATTAATTAAAATAACTTTTATTAATTTAAATAAAAATAGCTGAGCGATAAAATAATATTCTCTTAAAAAATTGAATTTTTTATTTAAATGATTTTTAGTTTGCGATAAAAAAAAATATCTGTGACAAAAATATTTATTTAAAATGAGGATTTCTCGTCGTTAAAAAGAATCATTGAATCTTTGAAACCAGAGAAGTTAACATCTTGCACAACTAGAGATCCACAAGACCGAAGTTGCATTGAAAAACTAAAGTATAAGGTTAAGAAGAGAGAGAAGGAAAAAGAAAGTTTGAAAAAGTAGGAAAATTTTAACCACTCTCAATCCACTGTCTCTTTCTTATTCCTTCTATCGTCCCGTCTCTTTATGGATACCATCTGAATGCTTCCGCACTCTCTAGCGATGTCTAGACTGAAGGATTTTGCTTGAACTGCAACCTCACCATTGTCATCAGTAAAAATGCTTTAACGATTCGTTCCTTCCCAATGTCGGTGATGGGTAGAAGATATTGGAAGGGTGCTTATGATCATTGGCATTCAACGTCGGCTCGAGAAAAAGGCGTCATTAAGAGCGACCGCATTCGTTAACTATATATTAATCTTTAGTTTCAACAAACGTCAGAACAATTGAGTTTTTATATTATTTAGTCTCAGAAAATAAATTTAGAAAGAGAGAGAGAAGGGGTACAATTTTGTACATAGACTTTATACAAGAGTCATTAGAATTGTTTCCCTGTTGCTGACAAATTATCGTTAAACAAAAGAAAAATCAATAAAAGGCAAAAATTAAAATTAAGTTTCTAGATACATTATTATTATGTTAGCTTCAGAAAAAAAAGAGGTACAGTTTTTTTAAATTGACTTCATACATAATTATGCATTTTTTACTTTTCATCATTTAATTCAGTAGCACATATTCGTAATAATAATAAATAACTTTTCTTGAAAATTCATGTGTAAGAATCTGAAGCGTAAAAATCAAATAAATGGTAAAATCGCAAAAAAGCGGAATTATTCATGATAAATGAAACTGTCAAAAATCGCTAAAAAAAAAATTTATCGTTGCGAAATTTTATTTTCAAATGCAGTGGCAAATTAATGATCGTCTTTTGGTTCATAATACAATAATATTAAATGCAATTCTCATTTTAAAAAATTCTATTTCCTTAAATTAATTTTTAATTAAAGTTTTTTTCAAATAGTGTAAATACAGAACTTTATTTTACATACTCGTGAAGAGATGTTGAAAAACAACAAAGTTGTTCTATGCAGGCAATTAACGTGAATTGTCGCCCCGTTGCTGACCAAAATGTTATTAAACAAAAGAGAGATCGATTGAAGAGAAAATTACTTGCAACGTGAATGTCGAGCGATGATGAAATTTGATTTCGTGTCGAGGGATAAATCGATTTTTGAACGTAGTTTTTTTTTTAATAGAGTAGAGTAACTTCGCCTTGCTGAGGTAAATAGCAATATCAATGATAAAAAATTACTTTTTCACATTTAAGGTATAATAAAAAAACAGATTGATAGGGTTTACAGGAGTATGTCGAGACACGCTATGAAAAAAATATATCAAGTAAGAAAGATCACGTTGCATGAGAGTATTCCGAAACTATTTTACTTTCTATCTCAAATAATTTCAAATGCTGCAAAAATGCTTTTGTACAACGTATCCTCGGATGTCTTAATTGATAATTATACGATAAAATTAAAGCCAATATTTACTTAATGAAAACTTTGCAAAAATAAATTATATTGTGTGTTTTAAAGTTAATATACAAGTACAACATCGAATGTGAAATATGTTTAATCCGAATTCGTGCACAACTGTAACAAAGCGTGAAATATGACGTAATAGTAAAAACTTGACTGTTAGATCTAGTTATTTCAATAGATTCAGTAACCATTTATACCTGCACTTATATTACGTGGGAAAAAGTTGGGTCTGACTCTGTCTATCTGCTCCATTGTATTCTCATCACTATTCAAACATTTATTTTAAAAAAGAATTCAAAGAATGCCTACTACAAAAAAAATATATTACAACAAATGTATACGTTGTACTGATTCTAATACAACCGACACAATAGCTGTCAAACAAAATTGTCACATAACGCGTTTCATAACATGCTATTTTAAATATTGACGACATACAAAATCAAAAACAAGATTCTATATACCTTGAGCTATCAATTTGTTATTTAAAATGTAAATTTCAGTTATTGTTAAATTATTCATTTCAAATTATACATAACCCGTGTATCCATAAATTACTGTTTAAAAAATTCAATTTATACATATGTTGAAAATAAATTAAAATTGTGTGATATTTAAATTAAATAATTTAACAAATTATTTATAAAATAATTTAATCTAATATTTTATATAAAGATTTCTCGTTTGCAGATTTTTCTTTAAGAAAATTATAAAATTAATGTATTTTTCAATTTATTCGCATAATTATAAATATAATATAACTAATAATTGAATTTTAATGAAATAGATAAAAAATAAAATTAAATAAATTTAAATTTAATTTTATATATATGTATTCAATAAATATTTATAAATTAAATCTTTCTATATATTTCTAATTTAATTTCTAATCTAATTTTTTATTATAATTTCAAATTAATTTGCACGACGAATAAAATATTTCAAAACACTCAATTGTAGATAATTATTAAAAATTAAATAAATATTATACTTCTATTTAATAATATGTTTCAAAAATAATAATACATTGCATTTAAGATATGTCACATAAAAATTAACTGTAAAACTTAACGACAAGTTTATTCCAGGAGCGAATTTTTCTTTGTCATGCAACGATGAAGCTTTATTACGATTTTTTGCTTACTCCCCTTCGTTCGATCGTTTGATCTCGAAGTAAGTAGCATGAAAACTCATAAGAGACAAAAGCCGCGTTTATCTCCGCCTCAAGTATTCACTTTAATGTGATATAAGCACCCCTTTACCCCTCAAGTAACAAGGGTGCAGGCGAACTGTAAATACGAGAACCTGATGTTCTTTTGCGTGCTCGTCTTTTCACCGACTTGCAGAGTCATATAAAAGGAAATGTATCTCGAATTTATGTAATAGGAAACGCATTCTCATGTTAAGATCGTAAATGTGTCAAATACTACATATCATAAATAGTTGTTATAAAAGCTATTATTATTCACTTATAAAATCTATTAAAAATAGTAACATAAAAATATTAATATTATATACATAATTTTGAAAAATATATAAAAAAGTGAAAAGATATATAACTTTTCTTAAGAATATAAAATTAATCAAAACAATAAACATGGAATTTTTCTCTTTGTTAAAGTAGATAATTTAAAAAAAATATTGTAATCCATGTTTTAAAAAAAAGTAGAACTTTTGTACCTATACCTTTTCTTTAGCTTTTTTCATAAAGCAGATATTACCATTACACAAATATCAAATTTTTTTCATAAAATCCAAAAATGTATTTTAAAATGCATAGTTTAATAAGACCTAACTAATGATACAAACTTCAAAGTATCTGTTTCCAGTTTAGGGATCACAAAGACGCTGAATTGTTATAAAAAGTGCATGATCACACACACACACACACGCACGCACGCACGCACACACAATCTTTTCGTTTCGGTCAATCGTCGATGACGAAACACGAAATTATGGGGTATTTTCGCGTTCAGGACTGGTTCTACCGAGTACTACATTGTCTATAATTTCTTTAGTAGGCGATTTGAATGCATTACGAAGCTAATAAACTCTATTCACAGATTCAATGCGTAGCATCGTTAAAGTAAACAACATCGGTTCATAGTTAAAATTTGCGGGGTGAGAAAGCTACTGTAATGATAGCTCCACCGTACAGCTGTTCAAATCGGACTCCGTTATACAACGATAAATTAATAACAGCCTATAACACATTTACTGTGGACAAAATGAGCATACGTTGCCAGATATCCGCGGTCGCAATTTGAACGAGCTACTCCGTTTAACGGCTCGTATTTCTTGTCCACGTCGGACAAGTTTTAACTAGTTTTAAAGTCCCAGACAGTTACTGTCCGCCAGCATTTCGATTATCACGTTTGTACGAAAACTGATGTGTACAGCTCGTCTATCAGACTAAATGCAATATCGCATTAAAACGAGAGATAAAACCAGTATGATACGCGATAGGTAAATGAAGCTTTTTCAGCAAATCAATACACACATTATCTGACAGAGATATTAAAATTTAATAAAACATTAATAATGTCAAATATCTCTCTCCTCTCTTTCCGAGATCAATACTCGATCAAAAATTAAAAAAAATTGTCAACGTCAATTGATTAATTATTACATATATAATCAATTTTAATTACATATAAATTACAAATATGTAACTAAAGAGAGAGAGAGAGAGAGTACAAAACATATTTCAAAAGTGTAATTTCTTCAGCTATCAAAATATATTAGTATAAGATATTTATAATTCAAAATTACTAAATTGTTCATAGAAAATATTATATATAGTAATTTTATGAATACGGAATAAAAATTTCTTTCTCACGAAAAAGAAACTTTACAATCAGTTGAATCTATAGTAAATTTCACAAAAATTACTTTTCATCGGACAATTATTGCTATTATTTAATAATTATTATTTCGTTTTGTGTTACTTTACTTTAACTGAACTGCTAGCAAAGTCGAAGGAATGTTGCTATGTAATGCAATGCAATTCAAGTAGATTCAGGACGATAATGTCAAAGATAAAAGTGAGTTGTTTCAGATATTTTCAAGAATTTAGGTATCCTCAAAAAATGCTAAACGTAGTCCTCTCTCGTTTAAAAAGAGCAGCTCGGCAGCTCTTTTTATTATTACGTAAAATCTAACAAAGGTCCAAGGGTAAATGTTTCAAAAGACCTTTAGCCCAAAAGCAGAAGCAACAAAAAGTTTTACGAATTCCAAGTAAAAAGAAATTAGCGAAATCTCGAGAAAAAGTTATCTCGCAATTTAAAATTTATTTATCTAGGTTGGAACATACTCATTTTGCGAAAATTTTTTTTGTCTTTAATATGAGATACAATGAAGAAAAATCTAGGGGAACAAAAAGCAGACAAATCTTTCTATATCGCTCAGTTTATCGTCGAAAAGAATCTCTTTGTGATTGTTTTTCCTTTACGAATCATTCCGCTCTATCGTATCTTACCAATTTGATCTATTGATTGAAATCTATTGAGATTTACTGATTGAGATTTTTATATAAAGTAATTTAAAGAAATATAGAAATTATTTAATATGTTTTAAAATCTTTTATACAAAGTACATGTATAAAAAATTTTTTAAATCTATTAAAATGAATAATAATTTAAAAAACAGAAATGGAAAGAGAGAATTTTTAAATGGATTAAACATTAAACTGTTTAGCAAAAAAATTTTTAATTATAAGTTGAAGTAGAATTATCACCGAAATATTTCGCAAAAATATATTATAATCGAATTAGTAAACTCTACTATATTTATAATTAAATGCATATCATTAATTATATTATTAAAATTATCGCAATGAAACTCCTTCAAGAAATTTCTAAAAATGTTAATTAAATCTTTTTAAATAAATGTTTGTACATTAATCATATTAATATAAATTAAATTCTCTTTAAATATAAATGTTTATATTAATTAAATATAATTAAAATAAATCGTAATAAAGTTAAATTTAAAAGAAATAAATAAAAACTGCTATCTCGTTGTAAATCAGGTGTAAAATTTACGTAAATATGCAGATTATATCATTATCACCTTTTTAATTCGAGCGTTTTAAATGTCAAGTAAAAGCAATGTATTTCCGACAAATTTTCCAGCTTTAACAAATATTTTAACAACTACTTCATGTTTGACGATATAAATTGCGATAAAGATTAACTTGATAAGACACAAGATTACAATTTTTTCAAGGATTGTGGAATTGAAAGATAAGAGTCATTATTTCAATATACCTAATAAGAGTTCATCAAAACATTAAGAAAAACTGTCAGAGATCTTTTTAGAACTACATCATTTCATAGAAACGTTAATTCGATGTAAATTATCGTGTTATCTATATGTATGTTTAAAGTAATAAATCGAGATAAAAAATACTAAAATGCACACAGAAAATGACAGGAAATGTATACGTATACAAAATGAAAGCTCATTAATTTGAAAAACAATAGTAAATAAAAATAATCATAATTATCTGTAAAATGAAGAAACTTTATGCAGTTATAAGTATAACAGCAGTTTTCCAATATTTTTATTATTTCCTCAATATTTCCTCTGCTTCTGCGAATTGTTCTGTTTATGGATGTTTAATGTATATTTTGCATAATCAGTGTTATAAATGTTGCTGCTTTTATCTTGAAAAATATTCAGCGTATATAAGTTATTCAAGGAAAATTACGAAGGTTCACGAAAAGCAATGAGAGATCAATATGCCAAGCCAGAAGAGCATCCAATGTGCATGTGTATTCGTCCTATTATCGAGACGATCATAAACGCACGTTTGCGATCATACGGTGTTTCGCAAGTGATTGTAGCCGTTTGCAAAATTAAATCGACAAACATTCGAGGCCACTTCGGCGCATAACGGAACAGCTGACACACACGGAAAACCCGTGTGTTCCCATGTTCCGCAAGAGAGATTAATACGGCTAAAATTTCGCAATTCCGTAAATTCACGTTTTAAAATTCTGTTTATCGTATTACGATTTCGAAGCCAATTACGACAGTAGCAATGTACAAGAGCACACTTCACGCATGAGTATCGTTTTGACTAAAAATAAAAAATAAAAAAGGAAATAATACACGCGATTAAACACACACACACACACACACACACACACACACACACACACAACTATGTAATTTAAATAATATAAATTTTTTGTGAACTAAATAAACGGATGAGTTTTGCGCCGATGAAATATATATATGCACGCTTATCTCCCCTTAGTTGTAACATCCTGTTGTTACTCGATCTTAAAAATCGTAGTATCATTATACGCGCGTAATTACAAACCGGGCTTTGTCGTACTTCACCGCTTCGCAAGTACAAATAAAAACAGAATGTGACACAAACAGATATCTGTTCCATTGTTATGAGGAAAATTACACAAGAGTCATATGTCGAAATAAATCACTTTAAGATGTAAGAGATACATTTTAGATATTTTACAATAGCATTGTAGTAACTATATTAATAAAGTTATTTAATATATAAAATAATTCTCATTTAAATAAAATTGCTATAATCAAAGCTAAGTGCGGTATTATTTAATATTTTGTTTAGTGATTTCTCTACTAATTTTATTAGTGTATTAACTCGCTACGTTAATTGACGACAGAGCAAGGACACACGTCTATCCTTTTACCTTCAAGAGAGAATAGCATAACCGGTTCTATTTTTTAAATAAAACCATTCAATACCAAGATTAATAAATGAAAATAAAATCACAAGCGCAACAAGTAAACTTATATCTGAGAAATAAAAATTCCGCATAAGAACTTTCTCAATAATCGAAAATTTAGAATATTCTTGATCGCTTTATCGTGAACGCGATATTCCATCGACATTTCGGTGATGCGATGTACGAACGCGGCGCAGCGGTCCAAATTGGAGCCTACTGATTGTGTTCGATTGAAGAAGAACTGACGTGGAAATCGAAGATAGCGAATTCGATTCTCTGTCGTGAGCTATTTAGGCAGAAAGGAGATTGTCGCCGAGGTTAATTTCCGTCTATAACAACTACGACAACGAAGTCTACATCGCGGCCTTCACGGTCACTGAAACAGAGGCACACGTCACCAAGACTTACGTCAGCAATCGGTTCGAGGAGTCTTGGGTCGGTTATAACAAAGATTAGATCGTTATCTTGTTTGATAGATAGCACGATTGCAGCGAGTTGTAATTGCTTAATGTAAAAAAATCTCATCCTCTATGCGATCAGTTTTAAATACGATTATATTGCAATAAGAATTTTACGGATCACCTATAATAATATTCGAATGTTTTTAATTGTAAAAAATCCGCATTTATTGAATATAATCTAATAGAGAAAGTTTTTGTAATTATTTTAATTCCTTTAAAAAATAATACTTGTTAAAAAATCTGCATATTATAGCATACAAATTTCTTTTTAAATTCATAAATCTTATTCTTAAAATATATTTCGTATATGCATACTACACATGCACATACACATGCACGCAAAATCGAAATATCATAAAACAAATCGCAAGTAAAAATATCACATGTTTTTCTGCATGTGTTTGATTAAGTGCTAAAATGAGATCACGTCTGCTTCGTAGAAAGATGTAAATCGAAATCTAAAAATACCGAATCTCCTGAATGGAGTTATATAATTTTCCGAACAAATTACAATCCGGGAATTATTACACAGCGGCTGAACGAAGTGCACTATATAGATCTCCCTGGCGATAGCACTCGTGATAAAAAAAGAGCATGATGAAACGGCATGAACGAGTAGCGAGGAATTTTTCCATTGTGATCGTAGGAGGCGTGAAAAATACGGCAATGGATTCGATGTCAGTTTCAAAATCGACATGTTTCCTCTGAATCGCGAAAAATGATGAAAAATCAAGTGGCACTAAAATTCGGTTCTGTGTTCTTCAAGAAAAAAAAATAGGAAAAAACTTTTTATATAATAGGATTTTTTATCGGTGAAAATTACAAGAATATATTGGACGCATTCACTTGGAATGAGAATCGATGAACGAAACTAAATGAGAGATAATAGAGCTCCATAAGGATTTCAATTTATCAGTTATCAGGCTTATTAACTCATAGCAAAATATATAGGTATCATATACTCTGCAGAAGCAGAAGATCTGTCGGTTGGAAACGTATTGAGTTCAACTCTCCGCCAATTTCGATTTTAAACGTTATCATACAGTACGAAAGTTTCCTTTAAGGCCAGTATGTTACCGAAGCGAAAAGGAATAAGTCTCTACTATATATCTCTCGATTTCAAAATAAAAATATCAAGATATGTTGAAAAGATTACAAAACGTTTTAAAATATCTTTTTCAATAGGATTACGACCCTCTTTAAAATACCTCTATTGGAAATGAAGCTAATATCAGCGAGATCAAATTCAACGAAAACGTATTTGCGGATCGTTAATTGCATATTTAAACCGCTCACCGTAGCATATGTTTCTTCTTTAAATATTAATTCGCATATCCAATTTATGAAAAGAGATCGATTCGAACGATCTTTGCACTTCTTAACTTCACGAATGAATAATGAAATAGAATTTAATTATAAAGTACAAAGCGGTTTCCCTCGCCATAATGTCGAGTTATTCTACATGGAAATATAATCTCTAATTCAAATTCGCATTTAAATTTACCGCAACTATTAATGTCAAGTGGATAAATCTTGTAATTTTAACTTAGATGTTGTGTACTAATCGAGCTGCTAGAACTAAATGACGTAGATCGTTTGTTGCCTGGAAGAACGTGCTATTAAATCTCATCGTGTCTCATTTCAAGCGCATTGTATAATTCACCTTCATGATATCACATTCATGTTTATTCCACCGCAGTGCCTTACAGCACTTCGATTTTCAACAATTCAATTTAAAAATATTCAATACTACTCCTACGTAATTTTATTTTAATATTGTTCCCTCCATTAATATACGATCTAAAAGAAACCGATCTAAAAGACCATCGCATTGCGTAAGCCAAAGCGTATTCGGATCAATTAATCTCATTTTAATAATACCCATTACTCGTCAATAATTCCCTTTCATAACCGTTCTATTTTATCACAGTCGATTAATTAAACAATTCCAATACAATAATTATCACCAAAAGCAGTTGTATCAGCAAATGTTCGTTTCAAAAAAAAAAACGTAAAATCATATTCGCGTTAAGTTTCGTGCAAAATATCTTCCATGACAATTTATAGAGACGCACGAGACTACCCAGCAAACAGATACATCTCAAATACGTAACTTGTAATCTTTAATTTTTTAGCTCATAACAATTATATGAAAAGTTACGTAAATTTGCAAAGAATGTTCTCAAATTTGTCGTCCCACTTTACCTATAGCAGTTACATAACAGTGATATGGTATAAGTCACTTCTCTCAATGTGCATAAAAACGAGAGGGCAATCACTAGCTAAAATATTACATGATTTTATTTGATTTCATACGGTTTTCATCTGATGAAAAACAATTTTCTTCACTATATATGAAATTATTTAGTAAAATAAAAAAAAAAAACGATTATCATATATCTGATATTATATAATTATTCCTATACATCGGGATTTCATATGAATGATTTCAGGAACTATCTATCCCACGATTACATTAAGTGGTTACCCCCTCACATAAAATACAATTAAGTGTAATAATAAAATATGCTCAAACACTGTGAAAAAGTGACGTATAATTTGAAAATGAAATTATGTTATCATAGTAATGTAATTTTATAGAAAAGTATAATTTCATAATTTTAGTAATATAACTGTTATACAGAATACAGTATACATTCCTGCAAATGTAACCAAAGCATGTATAATTTACATCTTTTTCCATTATAGCTTAGTAATGTAAATGTATTTTGTATTTACTATGTCTCATTCAGAATGGTACATAGATAAAACTTAATTACCTATTTACATAATTTTGTTATATATTAAATATATAACAAAAACATGTAACAAAATTATCACATTTATATCAGAGTATTCAGTATCTCGTTTACGCTATAAAGCTGTCTTATTGTTATAAAGCAGAGACATCTGTATAATGATAAAAAAATTATATAACAAAAGTGCGAGTCATGTTTGCTGGGCAGATATTAAAAAAAAGAGACTAGGGTCTCAATTAATGGGTTTGGGACTCGTGATACTTAAATAGCGAAAACTGACCTTGCCCAAATAGCGAAAACCACAGTCCTCCGCGACTCGCCTGGCCACCTCCTCTCCTCCATCGATGTGTGCTGCCCACTGGTTGGTATACGCGCGCGCTCGACCGCCGAGAGTCAGCAGGGCCACGACTGCCAGTCCGAAAATCCGCCGCGTGCACATGATAGCTCCTCCGCTGCACCGACGACGACGATCGCCACCGGCTGCTCCAGTTTCGCCACCCCCGTGAGCCACAGTTATCATTCACTACTATATAGATATATATATATATCCACCACCAACACCACCGCCACCGTCGCCACCGCTTGCCAGCAGCGATATGACGGTAACACCGTGCCACCACGACAAACACCACGATTGTTACGACACACCACGGTTACCGAAACGAAGAAAAGGAAGAATCTGCAGCCTCTACAGGACTACTTTACGTTTTCTCTCTTTCTCGTTCCCTGCTGCGATGCCTCTTGGTCGATCTCTCCGTGTCTTCTTTGTGTGAGAGCTCCCTTTTACGGACCACGCACGTGTACATGCGGACGACGATCCAGGAAAACGCGATCACTCACAGACCCACATATGCGCATCTCGCAGGCACCCACGCGCGTCGTGCACCTGCGGACCAACCGCTTGCGAACGACTGAATCGCCGGCGGCGCGGGTTATTCGTTTTAAGTATCGGACCTCCACCACACCGCGTTGTCAGCCGTTGACTCCTTCGTCGCTATCGTCCACGTGACGTCGTCGCCGCCACTGCCGCCGCCGCCGCCTTCAGTCAACGGGCAGGAGCAGCAGCGGGAAGAGAAAGAGGCAGTCGTCAAGTCATGTGGCCGCCGACGAGTGGGGAAGAAAACGGAATGATTCTCGTGATGACAGTGTCGCGTGCGCGACCACGAACGCGAATGTCCGTTGTCGCGCGCGATCACTGCGGCGATCGCGTATGACCTTCCCGATTCGCGGATATTCACGCTGTACGGACATCCAACGCGACCTTGTCTCACGTCTCCTGCACGCTGATATTCACGTACGCGAGGTCTCAACAAGACCAGAGATTTCTCATCGCCTTCTCTCGCGAAGTATTCTCTATTCCACTTTATTCAAACTGAACTAATAGCCATCCAGATCTGTCAAGTCTTGGATCGCTGCGTCTAATTGTTTTGCTTAATAAAAAAAAGTCTCAAGCTCAGTCCGATCTTCGTCCATTGACTTTCATAGTCACATCCGCTTATTAAAGATTTTCATATCTTCGTACTTTCATTTCTTCAGCTGAAGATGTTTCGTTACTAGATATCTCGTATTTCTCGATTGTCTCCTCTCTGTTACCTTCTCGAATGTAGCGGAAGAAACGTGCACTTCGCTGGCGTTGGAATTTTTCGCCTAGACGACTCAATTACTTGCGCGGCGTCGTCAGCGTTCCGTTTTTCACGCGTCTATCATACCTCCAGAATTCCACCTCTTACATCCGTTTCTTCGAGTGTCAGCAAAGCATCTGGTCAGATCCTCCTTTCGCGCATTTCATTCATTCACCCTTCGTTTTGTCTAGTATACGATCCCTCGTTACACAGATGGCACAGATGCCCTCACGATCTTGATATCCTCTCGCACATCCTCTCTTTTCGAGAACGTCAACGAGTTGACGCCACGAAAGACGCCCTCTTCTTCCATGAAACTTTTACGACGTCTCTTGATTCTTTCGAAGAAGAAACAAAATTCTCAGCTTTGTTTCAGTGTCTTGTCGTGCTCTTCGAGTTTACAACCATGCCCGGTCACGAAGAAGTGAATGGCCAACCACTCGAACGAGGTCACGGCGCGTAGCTGACCGAGAGGTCGATCACGTCATCGAGCGCCGCATCGTTCCCTCCCTTGGGTGCACCGCAGGAGACGAACGACGAGATGTACCGCCAAGGTCCTGGTTGAGTTAGACACCTCTCTTTGCTTTAGAACGGGTCTCGGGCTGCAAACGATGTTAAGAGAAATTGATTAGTCGAAGTTTCGAACAAAAACTCTTAGTTAGTTTTGGATAAAGTAAACTCCGGTAAGATGGCAATACGGAAAAGATGGCGATGAGCTTGCCAAACGACTTAAAAAATGCTCTATTTAGCAATTGTTAGAATTACTTTATTATTT
Source organism: Cyphomyrmex costatus (assembly GCF_001594065.2). Taxonomy (NCBI): domain Eukaryota; kingdom Metazoa; phylum Arthropoda; class Insecta; order Hymenoptera; family Formicidae; genus Cyphomyrmex; species Cyphomyrmex costatus. The sequence continues at coordinate 299,951 of NW_017275358.1, read as the reverse complement.
TATAATATAATTATATTATTAAGGAAATACAGCCGTTGACTGTAATTTCTCCGTAGGGCCATAACACCAGAGTTTACCCTCCTTGAACTTGCAAAATAGCAGTTGAGTTACTTAAAATGCCTGATAATCACGAAAATTAATTTCAGAGCAAGTTCTGGTACACGATGCTAGTGTACATTATACACTTGCTAAAAGCCTGAGTTGGTCAGTTTTGTAATTTATGAATTTTTATATCAACTTCAAGCGCCAAAGAACTTTAAAAATTACAAACTAGAGGGAAATTAATTCTGAGGAACAGTTTAAAAACAGTTTAAAGTATACACATGCAAACGCACAATACAAACAGGCTGGAAACTATTTAAAGACGTTATCTATGTGGATCTCTCGGCATTTCGTAACATTATTCTCCATCGTTAACGATGCATCGCATCGCCAAGGACTCACGCTTTGTACTAGCGTCACGTTTGAAGAACGCTCAGCCCAGTCAGCATTTCGTGCCGAAAAAAAAAAAAAGGATTCAGCCCAGCGAAATCCACGTCGGTTTACGGTGATTACGGCACGAATAGTTTCGCCTCGACGAAATTGCACTCGCCACATAACGTGACCTGATTTTCCGTTATGGATTAGAGTTAATTTTACAACCGCTCGGTGATTCCGCATTACAGGAATGAAATGGGAACGATGTTACATGATTTTTGATGAGAGCCATCGCTATAACGTGGCATACCATCGAATTAATCGTCGTATCAAGCTCTTACTTAACTTTCGTTACACTATATAATTCACGTACACGATGCTATCCATTGATCGTAGATTAAGCGCAGGAAGCAGAAACTTGCGTTTCAAACACATCAGAAAACACATCATTTGAGATCATTTACTGCAATTATTATCGTCACAGTAATCGCATTGTAAAATGTGACTTAATTTTCTACTTGTAAAACATATTTCATTAACTTATAATTGTCATTTTTCAATTATTATTAGATCGTGTTGTATATATGAGGAGTAGACTTTCAAAATGCGTTTTGTCCAAAATTTAATTTTTTTTTTTTTAAGGTGGCATACTGTTGAAATAGAGTTGCTATAATAAAGGTTAGAACAATGTGCCGCCATTAATAACTAAATTTACGTTAATTTTATTACACTAATTTTGTTACTATAAGATGACTAGATGTTGAAAGACACATATTATGAGCTATTTTGAGATATTCAGAAAGCATTTTTTCATCGACAATTTATATACTAAAAAAAATATAGACATTTCAAAGTGCATTATTTTTTTTACTACAGACAAACAAAATGCATTTGATTAACATTTTTAGCAATTGTTCACAGTAATTTTGTTTAATCGTTACATCCTACTGATTGACATATCGTTTTTCTATTTTTTTTTATAAAGTGCATAGTTTTCTTGTGTGTGTGTGTGTGTGTGTGCGTAATTTCTGTTTTTCTCGTTTTCTAAAAATTACAAATTTTTGATAAAATGCACTTTGAAAGCTTGCTGTTTATATACATTTATGTATTTTTATATAACTGTATAAATGTAAATTCTCTTCAATTGTATAATATTACAAAAATATACATATTTTTCGAGTATTTTCGGAGTAATCGAAAAAAACCTCTCTAATAAAAAATGTTATATTAATTAATTACTTAATCTATCACAAAATTAAATCATTTAATTTCTTCAATTAAACTATCTCATTTAAATCTTATTTCAGATTCCTTGTAATTTTCACATTTTATTTCTTTTTTCATCTTATACGATACAAAAAATATATGAAATGATATTGTTATAAAACAATTTCTGATGATTAAGACATTACAATTTAATTTCTCTGTACCGTAACAAAAGTTTATATTCCTCGCGCTTTACTCGTCGCAATTTTAGTTGCAAATATACAATACTTGCAAGATTCTAACAATTTACGAAATCTATCTCAAGGTCAAGAACTCGTGCTTAACTGTCTCTTGGGTGCTTTATTAGCGAACTATAAATCTCCGTAGTGAAATAAAGAGTGCTGTAAGCTTCACATTATCGTCACGTTCAAAGGACTTTTCGAGTGAGTCAACCTCCGGAAAAAGGACTCGACATTGGTTCGCTCGGACTGTTGCAACCAGCAGGAACATCCAGTTCGCGCCACGAGGAAATTGCATTCGCGAGTTGGTCTTCCACCAACCTCGTTTCGTCCCCCTTCCCTTTCGTCCAGCCAGAGTCGTGATAAAGAGAGAATAGAAAAGGGTTGCTAGAGAAGTGAATTAAATTTAAGCCAACTCGCGTCCTATCCAACTACCCCCGTCCTCATCTCTGACACCATCCTTTCCCTTCTTTCACAATCCTCTCGCACTTTGTGTCAGGTTTCTCTTTGTCGTTCTATTCTCTTCGTAGTTGAGCCGGCGCAACCGACCGGCCGAGACGACAGCAATGGCCCTCTTTTTAATTTCGAGATAAAAGAGGGCAAAACTGCCATTCAAGGGAAGCTGAACAGAGGGGGCAACGGAGGGTCGAGTTATAAGTCTTGTCGGAGAGAAGAAACGTTCTTTTAAAATGGATTCAATCTCTTGACTAAAGTGCGGTCGAACCAAAATGAACGAAACGATTGGCGGATCTTCCGTTAGGTATATATAATAATCGCCTTCACGTTGGAAAATGATCTCCACGAACCCATCTTAGTTACTACGAAGTAGTGTCTAACCTCTACCTGACTATACTAGCTCGAACTCAAAGACAATGACTTGCGGTGTTCTGATTCTATAATATAGAGGCAAAGGAAGTGAGAGTTGAAATGAATCAAAATGTTACTTTAACAGAATCTTAATTTAAAGTTTACTTAAACATTTAACGTTGAAAATATAAGCTATATCAAATTTTCATCAAAGCAACATTACCAACAAATTAATAAAAATTAGCAAATTGAATAAAAAATTAAGCGCAATAATTCCCTTTTAAACCGAATATTGCGTAATAAATTATTTTTTCCATTAATTTTTGTATATAGACACATTTATTCATAATTTTAATTTATTTTTCCTTTTTTACAAAATCATTAGCTATAATAATTTTTGAAATAGCAGAAATTATTTCATAAATTAAAGAACAAATTATAATATTATTAATCCGTTTGTAATCTGGATTTTTTTAAACACAAGCAAAACTTCAATCTCAAATTTCAATTTTTATTAAATAAAAGTTTCAACAGTTGAGTTAATAAACTATTTGATAATGTAATAAAAATGTTGAAAAATAACTCTGAATTTTTTTTAAATTTTAAAAAAACTTGGACGCAGGACAAAAATACAAATTGCAGACGAAGAGAATAAAAATATGATTGTAGAGAGTCAATATAAATTTAACAATTATTATTAAACTGTATATATTCGCATATTAGAAAAATAATAAATAAACAAAAGAGTAATTTAGGCGTCTAAACATTTTTGAACTGCATCTAATGTTTTAATTATATTTAAAGTCCATAGTTACAAACATAAAACGTTATACAGATCAAGTCTTACAGTCGATTATACGATGTAACAAGGAGTAATGAAGATATAGTACACTATTCGAAAGTTGGACGGTTGGTTTCAAACAAAAACGATCGACGCGGGAGTTCTCTGAGTTTAGAGCTACAAGTATTTATTTGAAAGAGCATCGTGTATTAAGTGTCTTGTGCGTGCTGCACACAAACCTTAAAATATTAAGTTCTCTAATTTCCAACTTAAATTTTATCTTATCAAAAATTTAATGCAAGTCGTAATTTATGTGAACCATAATATAAAAATTTAATAATTCTTTATAATTTATTACACTAAATTATTAAAGAGCAAGTAACGGAAAATAATCATTCAATATAAATAGCAAAGAATAAGCAATCTCGATAATTTTGTAACAAACATACATCAAATATTCGAAATCAATTTTTTCACATTTTCGAACTGAAGAGAATTAATACCTCTCATGAACTCTTTTATTTTCCATGAGAATATATGGTATATCGCGCGATATCGCGTTATTTCGCATTGAATTGTTTTTTTCGTATTACATGACATGATGTAGAATTAAATGTGTTTTATATATGACTATGACTATATTAATAGAAACAAAGCGAAAATCCACGGATACATTAAAATAATGTCAACAAATGGAACAGTTAAAAAAATAGTAGGTCGATTATGGATTATTAATGGACAGTAATAGAGATACGCGATCGGAATGGAAGATACAATATTTTCCAGGCGATTTCTGGGACAGTGCGAATCTATTTTTCGAGTACATGTATTTGCGATGCTTTGTTAACGGAATAATATCGAGATGAATCTACCTTCGCGAAAGCGTATATCTCGTTACAGATTTTAGTTCTCGAAATAACGGAGCAGTAACGCTGATATGCATCTCAGTATTACGGGAAGCGGCTCTATATCGTAAAGCGAAACGGCCGTTCTATCACAAACGATATTACTCTGCGTAACTTCGCTCGTCTTCATCGATAATGCATCACGAACATGAAAATGAAGCGACAGTGCCGGAGACAAACAGTCTAATGTAAATTCCATGCGTATAAATATATCATAAAATGATTTATATATACATATAAACAGCTTTATATTAATTTATTTTTAAACATAACGTAGACAGATGATAGCAAAAGATATCACGTTCCGTTAAAAATCTCTTGACAAATTTAATATTGCTATACTTATATTATAGTATATAAGTATATTCCTTTCATTGAGAATTTCCTAAAATTCAAAGCCCGGATTTTAAAGTGATTTATAATGAAAATAAATTGCGATTCGCCGAGGTGGAACGATCCCGTTGAAACCGAGCGTTGCCAAGGTCGTTCTTGTAACAGGAAACTACGGTCAGAAGCTACAAAGGAACTAGGTATAATATGAGCATAGTTTATCGTAACGAGGAAATGCAATGCAAGCACAAGTAAAAACCAATCGATTCGTACCCTTTATTAAAATAGGATACTGAAATACACGGGATGTTTCACGATGTGGAAAATGCATTTTCTAGAATCATAAACAACCTTTTCCATGAGAAAATTCAAATCGGGGGTCAATTACGGAATTTAAATTAATTTTGGGGTCTCTTCTGGTACATCAAGCTTCAACATTGTGAATCGATAAAATACATATATTCGCACTGAAAAAATTTATTAACAATAAGTTGTAATAAATATTCGTTTAAATAATGTCAACTACACATTTAACATGCAATAAATAAATATTTACTCAATAAAACAGTGATATACTTAAATACAATTAATCATTTTTGTTCCAAAATAAATGTGTTATACATTTGGAAAACAGTACTATTCAACCAAATATATTTATTAAAATTTAGTACATTTTTTTCGGTGCGGCAATACCAAATGGATTTTATTCTGATCGAATTCTAATCCGAGATTTATTTGTAAAGTATTTAATACGTCTTCAAAGAACTTATTCTAGATATATAAAAATCATTTATGGATTTAGATGAGAATACGTCTTTGAATACAGTCGCTCTATAGTATGAAACGTTCGATATTACCAATGCAATATCCAGATGCAAATAATCACGAGAAAGGGTCGCGATCTCTACGGCGTGATCGGAAACGTTTAGCCTCGACAAATGCAATCGGACGAAATTACTTACCCTGATGGTATATGCCGTGAATCCCGAAAAATACACGCGCGACCGCAATAAAGAGATTGGTATGCCCGCGTTCGCCGGCGAATTTATTTTCTCTCGGTTCACTGCGCGTTCGCGATCGGTAAACATCGCGTTGCAAATTAACATCGCTCCATGAAACTCGGGAGCGATTGGCACCCAACGTTCTCCCTCGGGAGAAACGAAATATTTTTCGATGACCGAGCGTTTAATTGAAACTAGTTGATACGTCAGTGCTCCCGAAATATCAGATTTAAGCCGTTATAGGTTTTACGAAATATGCTCTCATTTAGAGAAAAATTAGGAATTTTCTTTTATCCCGCGCGTAGATTATATATATTATGTAAGTTAATAAAAAGAACTTTTTAAATAAACATCATTAAAATGTTAAAAATACAAATGTAGTGAGATCAATAAGAAGAATAATATCAAGAATAATCATTTTATTTTTTTATTTATTTTTTAAAAAATTATCTCTGTTCTTTTTTTATATTCGTTTGTTACTTGCTTTTTGCAGAAATTTCAAATAAACTGTAATAAACGTTGAAATAAAAATGTATCAAAGTATATAAAAAATTATTCAATTTATTTATAGTTAAACTCTTAAAAATTATATCTGTTCTTCTTTCCTTGTATTTGTTTGTCACTTTTAAACTTTACATTTTTTTTGTGTACTGTTTTATGTAGAAATTCCTAATACAGGATATTATTGTTTGCAATATATTGACACAACGTGTAATAAAGTATATACCTATATACATGAACTATTTTAGCAATATATCTCTGCTTTTCCATTTTTGTATTTCTTGTGTTTCTGCTATTTATAACATTGTTTGTCATAAATCAATGAAATTTTTCCAAAGATTTGATATCCTATATTTTTACTACACACAATACATTTTAAGCATATTTATTACATTCACATCAAATATAGAATAAATATTGCAAGCAAAAGAGTCCAAATTCATTAAAAATAACGACATTTCTCGTTAAATATAAGTAAAGAATTAGAGATATAGCTGAACCGTTACAAGCCGTACCACAATTTATCCTCCTTATTCATTATTCTGTTTAAGAATTGCAAGTGATTCTAAATTCCTTTGAATATTAATTTGATACACATGGATGCGAATACCAAGTATATCTTTTGAACGTAATAGAGTTGCATATTATAGATAAAAATACACAGTTGGGAAATAATGTGTTATTTGTGATATTGTTATCGTTACAATTACTTTTTTCAGTAAGAAATATACAGAGTTAAAAAGCGCTACTTTCTCCGTTACCTTTCATACTAAACAATTTTATAATAACGTTGCAATTTTTTATTATAAACTAAACGCTAAAGTTGTGCTGAAGTTGGCAAAAAGTCGACTTAACACAACCTTAGCATTTAGTTATATAAAAAACTACGTCGTTTATCATAAAAAGTAACGCTTCCTAACTCTGCGAATGGATAATGGCGTTGCATTACCTTATTTATAACATTAATAATAATGCAGTTATTTTTTTAATAACAATATAATTGTTAACTTTATCGTTATTTTTTACACGTACAATACATGTGTATATTATAGGACAAGTGAGTAAAAAAAAGGAAGTGTTATACTTGACCACGCAATTAACCACATCACTATACATCTCGTGCTGAACTGATTAATTAGTGACCAAGACCGTATTGACCTCCTCAAAGATAAATTAAAGGCAAGAGCCATTAATCGAAGAAGAGTGACCAAGACAATTAGACATCACTCTAAACAGGAAGTCATGAAAATTCGATAAGTAACGGAAATCGATAATGACTTGTAACATTTTGAGTAACAATAACGATAACAAATTATTTTTTGAAATCGGTAAAGATAACGAATTACTTTTGAGAAAAAAAGAACGTAACAGTAGTGTGTTACTTTCTTAATGTAACTTTTCCAATCTTGGTACGCAGTAATTAAATCTAACGGGCCGTCTACAATACGCTATTACCTAAGTCAAACCGTGAGAAATTCATCAATCACAGTCGAACGTAAGAAAAATAATCGTCTATGATTAGTCAATTTTTCTCACTGCTCAAGACTTAAAGGTAACGACATATTACTGTAGAAAGCTCATAAAAATAAATAACCGTGTACGCGCGCGTTAATTTGAAATTAACGTGGTTCCCGCGCGCGTGAAGGCCGCCACACGTGACTCGTCTGAAGCCAGGTACGTCTCGTGACTCCGAAACGGAGCGAGCGAGAGCTACGTAAACACGGGACGAGACATCCGTTTCAAAATAATTCCCACGATACATTCAATGCGCGTCCTTGACCTTCGCGTTCCACGACACCTCTCGCTCCGTAACCGCAGCTCGTCTCTTCGTGAACGTTTTTCAGAGAAACCATTTCCTACAAAAACTCAGCTGCGATCTTAGTGCAGCGACAGACAACTTTTTGTCTGCGATGTTCTCAAGCGTCACGAGGTCTCGGAGAGAGAGAGAGAGAGAGAGGTTGCCACCTAACGGTATCCACGTACCTCCACAGCAAGAGCGAACGGAGCGCGATCACATGTCGGCTCGTAGCACAAACAAAACCGGAGTATAGCGTTTCGTTGCTCGCGCGGATACGAGACGCGTCGTGTTCGACACGACGAATGTAAAAAAAGTGCACTCACCCTTCGCGTGCGGAAATCGCTGTCGACCCGAGCGTTCCACCTGCTTCCAGATTCCGGAGCGCTTCCTCCGTCGCTCCGGAAGAAACGCGAAAAAAGGCCGAGGACGTGACGCACCAGTGACAGAGCGCGGGTCCGCCGCCACACCGCTCTACACCCAGCGGCGTGCTGCTTCCCTTCGAGGAATTCGCCGCGCGTGTCCTCTCTCCTCGTGTCCCGCGTTAACGGTCCACGCCGGCGACCTACAGACTGTGCCGGACGACGACGTCGTCGAGTCGTCGCCGTCGCGCGCGCGCGAGTAACCACACCGAGCGAGCGTACCGCCGCGAACTCTCACTCGCACGACGGAGCACGGATGACTGACTGGTAGACGGTCGCCGACCGCGCGTCTCTCTCTCTCGCTCGCGCCCGGTCGCCTGCCCCCCCCGCCCCGACGACCATTTCGCGCCCACGACTCGACCCGCCGCCGCGCGGTCCATCCCCACCATCGCGATGGTTCGGGGCGCCCCCGCGAACTGCAACTTTTCTCGTCTCTCGCACGTTACGCAATGTATTTTCGGTCTCTCTCTCTCTCTCTCTCTCTCGAATCCTCTCCTCTCTCGAAACCTCCCGTCGATCTCCCTTCGTTCTCACTCTCCCTCAAACTCCCTGGATCACCGCGGTCTCTCTTCGCTCCCTGCCACTGTGTGTGCTCTCTCTCTTCTCCACTCTCTCTTTCTCTCGGATTCTACTCGGGTCTCTCGTGCGCCAACGTTGTACCGCGTGTGCGATCTCCCTTTCTACCGTTCGCCAGATGAAAGCACGAGCGAGAGGACGGATGAGAGAATAAGCGAGTGGACGTGGCGGGATGCCAGTGTCGGAGTAATAGCGCAACCAGACCCACGGCTTTGATTTTCTTTAGGCGTTCGTTTCCACATATTGCTTGATCCCTGCACGCTCGCGTTCTTTGATTTACCCCTCTCTGTAGTGCAAACTCTTTTAATTCTCATTCAATTTTCGACCGGCGGTTTTCCACGCCACTTTGCTTCTTCGTGAAAGAGTTTTCCTTTGGGGGGGGGGGGTCCTAAACAGTTTCCGAGTTGCGGAAAATACAATTCTTGCTGACCGGGAAAAAACAAAATGCGAATAAAAATATGTAGGTCAGCGCTGGTTAAACGGCGCGTTTTGATATCGAGATATACGCGGCTGAACTTTTTACTCGTAATAGTCCGGGATATTTATTTTTATTTTCGGTCATGTCGATATACCTTATCAAAAAATGCACTTTCTTTATTGGAATAATTATTTTACCGTAATGTCACGCAAATGTTCCGGCCCCACGGAAAATGCAAATAAAGATATATCTGACAGCTCACGGTTGCAAGATATCGGAGTACAGAGTCAAATTTATTGACCCGCAAAATGCACAGTTGATATTATGGAACTTTGAAATATGTTTATTTGGTGTGCATGTGGGCGGTTTCTTTTTTAAACTAATTATGGTTATCGGAATAAATATTGTATTGTGTGTAACGTATATAATCTCTAGAAAGATATAAAATAAATATACTTATCGATGTGCGTATATTCCCCAGTATTTATCAACACATTATTTAATCATCTTATTTCAATAAATTAACTTTTGACTGAATTAACGAAAATGAATGCTAATTGATGTATGTCTTAACAATCTTTTTAAAAAAAACAATTATTAAGCAATAATTCAAAATGATAATTTGAGAAGGAAAAATTGAGAATTAGTAACATTTTAAGAAGCAATAATTTCTCTCGTACATCTCGGACAAGGTTAAAGCTTAGTATTTGCTGTTTATTAATACCAGATGTAACTCTACGGATTATTAAATAAGGAAGCGTATGCAAGAGTTGGAAACTTCTGCAGGAAAATTTTGGAACCAGGTCAAAGTTGGCGTTAATTTTATTAACCTACCAACTATTAATACCGCAACTCTAATGCAATAACGAAAATATTTACTCTGTATCTTGAAATTAAATTATGCAGCAAATACCAGGCTCCGTGTGTTTTGTCTGCTACGCAATAGTTTAATTGCTTTTATTGAAAACCTATCTTTCGCTCGAATATCATTAATAATGCCGCGAATATGAAACGCGTCCATACGCAGTTACAAAATCAGTTATTAATTTAAGTATCCTAATTCCTCAATGTTCGGTAATTGTCTATCATAATCCAGCGTTTAACGTCCATCGTACTAAAATGGCTATTAATTTCATCACTGATGGTGACACGACGTTGCACAGTGCATTTGGCTCGAAGGTCCCAGTTAACGTATCTGTTACCACACGCACACACACACACACACACACACGCACTTATTGTTACATCTTTTCTTTCACAATCATACAGTTAGGGTCCGCTATAATACCTGAACATACCTGAGAGTTCCGGTACGAACGCTCTCTTCTTTCTTTCTCCTCTGTCGTTTATTCTCCTATCCTTTAGCTTCTCTTTCAGATACATAAACTCTCGCATGTACTACTCCAGTGAAAACCTTCAACCGCACCGGAACGGATAGCAGCTCCTCTCTCAGTCTGACCACTTCAGCAACCGCGCTGTCCCACCTGTATACACCGGTCACGTCATCATCCCGGGATCATCAGACGCAGACATTGGCCGAGAAAGATGCCTTGAATTCTATCTGTATTTGAAATCCGAACAAGGGCGCCAGCGAATTTTTGATTGATCCTGATTATTGTGGGATATCCCTCCTACATCTCACTTTTCTGTCTCCTTTTGTTCTTCCTCTACGTTTGTGTATGTATAATACAATACAAGTAGTACCAGCAAACAGGCCTTTTTCTCTGTTCTTTGTTCTCTCGCTCTTTCCCTCTCTCGTCCTCTCCCGCTGACCCTTTCTCCTTCTCTAACCGCAACTTTCCAACCGTGTACTTCTCCTCCATACTTTCCGATCCTGATATACCCATTTCGTTTACCTTTTCTGCAAAGACGGTCCGACGACAAAGAAGTAACGAATATTGAATACGAATGTTAAGCACCAAGCGCGCATTCCGATGAAATAAATGGGAAGTTATATGGTACTTCTTATTCTTCCTTCCTCCTTCGGAGCTGCTTGGGACTTTTTTTGGATTCATTTATCTTCTTTGTGTGTTTATGTATGTATCTTTATGACCGCAATTTATGTATTGTTTTGGAACACTTTAAGTAACAGCACGGCACGACTAAACAAAACACTGAAAAATTACTATGGTGTCGTCGTGATTTGTTCGTCGAATATTACAGCAAGTACCTAATAAATCTATCGCAATAGATTTATTTCTAGAAATTAGTATTTAATGTATTATATGGTATTAAAATTACATTCTTTTAAATAAAGAATTCGCAAGTTATTCGTAAATAAATTTTACTGAAAAATCTGGATTATATATCGTTCTCTTGCTTCAAAAGTGAATTTTTTAAGTTGTTAAAAAATTATTGATTAATCAAATGATATTGGCGAAAAGAATATTCTCAACATAATCAAATGTCACTTTAGTCATTTTTGTTTGATAAAAAAATCATTCTTTTTAAGTTTTAATCATTTTTACAATTTTTTAAATTAATTATCCTTTTTGAGTCTAGACGATTTTTATAAAGTTATACATTTTTCATTATTATTTGATGAAATAATTTATAACTTCACAAAAACATAGTAATGTTTATTTAACTCATTTATAATAATTTTAAAAAATCACATTTTTTAAGACATGTCACTTTCTTAAATAGAGAAGCGATATTATTCAATCTCCCGACCAAGTTAATTTATATTTATAGTTATTTACAGCTCAGAGAGAACATGATTTCCCTTTCAACTCCTTAATGTAATTATATGCTCTTTGTAATGAGATACACTCTCAATGTAATGCATATCATATGTATTGTTGCGTATTATATGAACCTACATATGTATGTATTGTGCAAAATAAGACGTCGACACAGCGAGGATTACAGCGGTGAAATTGTGCCCTTCTCTTCCTCTCTCTATTTATGTGCGCACCGTGAATCCGTATCATATTTTCACCAATAAGGAACCTTTATTCCTCAAGCGTCGACTGTGTGTGTGGTGAGATGCTTCGAAAACAAATTCATCAAATACCAGAGCAAGACCATTTTCCTAGCGACCTGGATTTTCACATTTCCCTGAAAATTCCCATTTTCCATCGCTATTATTCTTACATCGTGAAAATTTAGAACTCTTTCCTTTTTATCATTTTTCGCGCCTAACCACACAATCTCTTTCGGGATTCTCTTTCAAACAGGAATCTCCTTTCGGTCCTTAATTCCTCAGCTCATGACGTTACTGACGAAAAAACGGTGTCACGTATAGAAGAGAACTACTACCATTGTCGTTATCGGCGAACATACGGATATCCGATAGATAGGGTATTATATGGATCCTCGTTATCGGCTCCTTTTTAAGCGTATCCTGTGCTCCGCAAGTCAAACGGTACCGGTCCTCCGATTCAATACTTTATCGACTGGTTATTGTACGGAAACATGTAGAAAAAAGCTTCTTTCTTCGTCATTGTGTTTTTTACACTCTCAAAAGAACATTTTATAATAAAATTGCAAAGAATATAAACAGATTTTAAGTATTTATTTAAAAAATTTATTCGAATAATATTGCGTAGATTATAGGATGAATTAATTTTTTTTTTATTAATTTTTTTACATAGAATAACACAAAAGAAAAAGATACATATTTTAGTACAAAATAAATTCCATACATGCATATCAACAACGATTTTTGGATTTTGTGTCATTTACATTCTTTAATAATATTAAATGGTCATCGCAAACTCTCTTAGTGGGCAATACAAAGGAATTTATTTGAAAAATGAGACCGGACCTACAGTTAACATTATAAGGCTTTTTGCCAGAATTATTGAGCAGACCTTCAATATTTGTAGCATTTATCGTGAATAATTGATGCTTAAAGTGCGAAAACCTGTACGTTGGCGTACCATATTTTTTGAAAATTCTACAGACGATCGCGCGGCTATTATTCCTGAGCGACGTTTTTCATGAATAAGTAATGCTGGAGACATATACTTTATGCAAATTTTAAGACATGCCAATAATTACGTACATAATTAAAGATTATTTTAAATAAAAGGTCAACGTCAATCTCTCGTTACGAATAAAAGATAATCAGTGAGACCATCACATCTGTTGACAACAGAAAATACATTAACGGTTTAATCAGATCTTATTCGAATCTTTCTTTAATATATTTTTTTATAATCTACAAGTGGTAAATCAATAATGAATCGTACATAAGATATTGCAAAGGAAATCTTCTGAACATCTGCGTTCGTAGCAAAATGCGTCTCAATTACGTTCGACAGAAGTCTCGATTAATTCGATATTTCTCGCCGTCTTTATTGTAAATGCAGCTGCCGATTCGTATTTTGTAATTACAATTCGATCCTTTCTTTTAACGACGCTCTGGCTCCCAGGAATTTCATTACGTTCAAAATATTGCGAGAAAGATATTTATTACCGTTTGATAATCTGTTGCAATAATTGAAGACAAGAGATTGGGTCGAATAAAAATATATCGGTAAAAATAATTTAATATTTTACAAACATTTAGATAGTAATGGTAAAATAATATTACTTATTAAGTGCAATTTATATATCATACAAACGAATAAGTAACAAGTAGAGGATTGAAGCGATTGCAAATAAAAAGTAATGTAGTAAGTAAAAGTATTGATATCCACATGTGGTAAATATATTTAAACATTTATTACAAATATATTAATTTTTATATTATTAATGACTTGTAGATAAGTTATCAGCATCTTTTTTATGTATATTTTTAATGTAAACTATTTCGAGTTTAAATTATTTTTTAAGTTTTAATTACTCAATGTATAAGAAATTTACGTAATAATGTAAATTTACAAAATAACAGATATAGCTTTAATTTCATATGACATGTAAAACTATGTTGTGTTAAGGAAAGAGTTCTTTTATATATGTATATGTAAAAAGACTCTTCCTCAACCCACCATTTGTTACGAAACTTCGTAATTATATATATAATTCAACAGAACAAAATTTCAGCTTTAATCTATTTTTTTTTAATTACAGTATGATGATTTTTAACGGAGTTATCAAAAACAATCAAAATGCTCCTTTACTTAACTCGTAAAAAAAGAACAAAAAATCGTAAAAACATTAAAAAAAATGATTTTTTAGGGAGAGGTTCAACTTTCTTGATAGATAGTCGAAAATTTTCGCAAATTTTTTTGGGCACATGAAAGACCCACAAAGTGAAAAGAAAATTTTTTATCTTTATCATCTCATAGTTTTTTATATGTAAATATTACCAAACTCATAAAAAACTCAAAAAATAGTCCGAAATCTTTATGAGTTTGGTAATATTTATACTTATTTTATAAAAAGGCTTTTTCTCCAACCGAATACAGTACATTATATAATTTTTCTATATGTATTTATTCGTACATATTCATATATAAACATTATGTAATTGAAAATAAGACTTCGTCGTGCAATTAGTCGAAGCATTCTCTAACTTGCAACACTACCTTAACTTGACCTTAATATGACTTCATAAAATCGTGATTTCTTGCTTGCAAATTAGGTCGCTTGTTTTATATTATAAAGTTGCCATTAATTTTTCAGTGTTTTGCGTTAACTTTTACCAGGAAACTTGATAATTTGTCTAAGATGGCCATAAAAATGTTAAAAATAATAAAAATTAATTTTGTTGTTTCTCTCTCTTAATAAATTAATAAAGTAAAAAAAAATTTGAAAGATTATTAATAAATTATCAAAAAATTAATATGTATAAGATATAAAATAAAAATATTAGAAGTGAATAATAACGATTTGTTGAATGAATTAAACAACATAATTTATTACGTAATTATAATATCCGTTAATTGTTTAAATTCTTAAATATTTTGAGACAGTGTGTTGTGTGTATTGTTATAAATACGTATATATATAATTATTTATTTATAAATATAAACGTTATTGTTTTAGTCGACAAACATCCATTAAACATGATTCTTGATAACCAAAATTGCCTCTACATTATTCTAACATACACATATATATAATATAAATAATCAATATTAAATGACTTTCAAAGACCGTCAATGTAACAATACAACTAATATGAATACGAAGCCTGTAACAGTCTAGCTAGATCTTAGTTGCTTATATATAATTTCGCGTGAATTTATGTACTGATATATGTAATCTTTCTAAACTGTGCGCCGAACAATTTTGTCGGTCTTGAAACACGCAACTCTAATAAACTACCGCAGTACTATCACGAATTAAATTGATTAACAATTTAATAATTAATTGATGCTCTTTTGCCATCTTATATTGGTGTTAAACTATATTAAAATTTAAAAATAATAATTCTTCTTATTGTGAAAAATATTGCCTCGGTAGGGAATCGAACCTGGATCGCTTGTTTTAATAAAAAGAATAATAATTTATTATTCTCAAATTTATTAATATTATTATTATTTTTGCAAAGAGAAATGTACATATCAATACAAATAAAATTAAATAAGGGCAAAGAGCCAGTAATGTACATATTCGAATATTAAAATAACTTTAAACAATTTAAATATATTAACAAAAAGCTTCCAGTATATTTAATGTATGCAAAACGATATTTCTGAATGCATAAAAAACGCAAACAACGCAGAAAATGAGACCATTACAAGGCAGGTTATTTAAATTACTTAAATTGTAGTTTCCAGTTTTTAATTAGATTCCCTGTTAATATATTTTTATTAAGAAATAAAAATATTTCTTTGTTATAATCTCTATTAATCATGCACAAGAACATACATACTTAATGTTAACTGATATAAAATAAATATTATTAAAAATTGTTTGTATTGTTAAAGACAGAAGTATTCATGGTGTGAATAAAATATCTTTTTCGTTTACTCAGTACATTTATTTGTTTCACTCGAAGTACGTTGATGTACTTAAAACTTATTTCTGATAGTTTATTTGTAGCATGTTGTAAACAAATTTAAGATTGAGATAGCAAACTTCCCAACAGAGGGCTAATCAACGATAACGTGTGGATTTACCAGCAAGTAGAAGAAGAGATTGATTATAAAGTAAAACAGAAGTTGCGGAGCGGAAATCCGCGATTCTTCCGTTATCCTTATCGGTCTTATCTCTTTCGGCATTTAGCGCTTTCATTAATCTCTGTCAGTCATTCCTAATGGTAAGAAGAAAAATGATAACTGAAAATTTTTCGGGACTAAAGAACTTGATTCGCAAAACTAGACCAAAAAAGCACTAAACACGCTACTATTATTTACTATTAATTCAGGTTGATACAGCTCAACTCCGAAAATATACATATTCTAGGAAAATAGAATTTTTTTTAAAGTACATAAAATAATAGCACAAATATTGTACATTTTATACAACACATTCATTAAAACCGCTTACAATAAAAGAAGAAACGAAATAAAAACATATTTTTATTAATTACTGTAACGTACGTTTTAAATTCATAATAATTAAAAAGAAAAGAGTGACATATGAAAATATTATACATTCCTTAATAATTAAATATTTCTTTTACCGTCTATTTACCGTTAAACATAATAAAATTACGACAATGTTGTATTAATATTTTCTATTATAAAACGGTCTAATTCACAGTTAAATTCCAACTCTATTGTGTGTGTTTTTGAAAATTTCTTCCTCTCTTCATTTTTACTACGTAAATATAGATATTTGTAGGAAATTATTTTGATTTGTACAAAAAATATTTGTTAACTATTAACAGAATTGAAAAGGAGATGAGCAAGATCGTACTTAAATCCTCTGTGTAATGTAGTCCTGTCAAAACAGGACGCCATCAATTACAGTTCTTACATGCGCACCCTCTTTCACCCTTCCACGGATCGTCGTTGTCATGTCACGTTTCTGTCATCTTCACCGATACTGTCGTTGTCATTTCAACGCCCTTGGGCGATTATACCTCGTTGCGCAGCTAATTCAGAAATCGATAATTATGCGGCCTTCTGAAACATACCGAATTGGTATGGCTATTACGAATAAATGGTTAAATTGATGGATCACTACAACAATAATTTAATCTGTCCATGAAATGTACGCTATTAAAGTGTACAATTGTATAAAAATTGTTTGAGTTTACGCGTTTGGACATAGGTATCATTAAATCTAGGAAGAACATGAAAATTTATTCTTAATGATTGAATTAAGATTCTTAATAATTAGAACAGAATGAGCGAATACATTGTTTCTCTAACGTTGTCGCTTTTCGTTCAGCCTCTTTGTATCACTATTAGTTTCATCAATACGACAGCTGGCGGTGTCATTTGAATAATCTAGAACAAAAAGGTGCCACCGACATGAGAACTCGATAAAATCAATAAGCAGTTATATACGTACAGAACCAAACTTATTATATTATAAAATATTCTTATTTGTAAGAGAATAACTGTACTTTTTTTCTTCTTGTCTGATAAACATCTATGACATTAGTTCTTAGTATTTATTTTATTTTTGCTTCTCTCTTGTATTAAATAATATATATATTTAAAACTTAATTGATATTTTTAAAAACAATATTTTAAAACATTCGTAAAATAATTGATATTTTTAAAAACAATATTTTAAAACATTCGTAAAATATAATAATAATTTTTTATGAAACATAAGATTTTCTAGTAATAAAAAGATATATGTATATGTATAAAAGAATGATTGATCAAACAATAAGCTGCTGAAAATGGAAAACACTAATAATACTGAGTAACTACAAAATTATTAAATTAGCAATCAATCATCTCCCCAACTCATAACCTAACAATGGAAATTATTAACAACGTATCATGTTAATATCAACTATAAACAGAATATTGATATTGATATTCACGTAGTAACTAGTTTAATTTGCTGTTTATTTCATTATAACGTTAATGTTTCGATAATGTATAATATTTCTGATTATCATATCGATTATTTCTGAACATGCGTTCTGAACATACCATGTTATTTTTATAATATTAACTAATTAAAAATCAACGGAGAAATGTGTTCAACACGAAATAATGAAGAAAACTACATATATTCGATCCAGGCAAATCTTGATGCCTAATAATATTTTTGTGTAAATTTTACATTTTCTATTGTAGTTCAAGCAATTACGTGCCAATTATTTATCAATTTTGAAACACAATCTCAAATTGAAGCTGGAGTACATTATGTATTGTGTACACACACACACACACGCACGTACGCACACACATTGTATATTTACGTATTTGAGATATTTTTATCAATTCAGTAAATTTCCAATGGATGAAAACATAATTTAGATATCCATTTTTTTCTTTAAGAACTTAAATTGTAAAAAACGCCTTATATAAATACTTTTATTAATTAAATATTTATTTTTATATATATTTTTATATTTATATTCTATTATCTTTTAAAATTTGAAATTAAATATATATATTGTATTATTTTTAAATGAAATTTTACTTGACTCTTACATCGCCTTTTCTATTCGTATTAATTATTACTTTATTAATTATTACATATTTATTAATATTTTAATGATAATCCCAGAATTCTTGTAGACTACAAATCGACTTTAAATTAAGAAAATTATATTATTAAGAAAGATTGAAGTAAAAATTGACAAAGATAGTCCATATATATATTAGGAAACGCGGTAGTGTAATTTTTTATCAGGCATAACGCTATATAAATACTGGGCGGTATTTTGGAAACACCCTGTATAACTGACAATAAACAATTGTATTTAATAAAAATGTATTCGCCTAATTGACTTCATTAGATGAATTTTCGGAACTTTGACAGAGAAATGCGGTTTCGTGTCGTAACAGTGCGGCGACGGGACACTCTGAAAATCGATAGGAAATCGCTCGGTTGGCGGGTCCTCCTGTGTTACGTTAATGCATTTAGGAAGCACGTGTGTGGACGTTCACTTGCCCACTCGACTAGTTAAGCTGATTAGTACCGCAACAATTAGCGCAGCTGCGCAGATTCGTAAGTCGTCGCGGAAGGAGCATTAGCGAATGCACTGGCATTAACCGCGCTAAGCGAAACGGCGAATTATCGACAACAAAGCGGAAAACTCGACGTGCTGTTGGCTACTGCGGGCAAACAAACGGGGGGCGGTATTCTTTAAAGATAGTCAACTCGTGAGGAAACAATGACAAGTGTATCGTGAAAGAGCCATGAGAAATGTTTACAATATGTAAAATCCACGCTTTTGTGCAAATTGACCTGATATTATGCATACATTTTGTCGCATTAAATATGTCATATCTGTTTAACACATTATTGCTGTCATTAATGCAATTGCTTAATTTATTAGATAATCAATGACAAATTATATAATGTAATTGCACAATTAATTAATCAAGTACTGATGCAAGACGAAAGCGAAGAAAATGTAAAACAGAAACTTTTTCGCTGGTTGACGCCGTTAAACTTAAGCTGCTTAAATTTAGCCTATTATTTAAGCTTCTTTGCTTCTTGTTGAGCGACATGACAAAAAAAAGAACGTAAAATTTGACTTATTAACAGAAGTGACTGCAAAGAGATAGTAGATGGAATTAAAACATCTCATGCGATTTAGAGTGCGCCCATTCAACGATCTTTATAAGTTCTTGTTAAATGAGCAATATGCAAATAAGCATTTGCTCCCCATCGCCAAGCGCATAGAACCCCAATACGGGACATCTACAAGTGTACAGTAACCCCAATACAATTTCTACATCGCCACGTTCATTCATGCTACATTATTTCCACAAACAAATGCTTTTAATTCGTAGAATGTCGATAAAGCTTTTCCATACAATTTTTTGACATTGTAAAAATATTGGAAAATACATTTATATAAAAATTAAACTATTCCAGTCGTACATTCCTAATATATAACAAGTTTTTTAATTACACAAATATCTCAAAGAAGAAGAAAATCAATCAATGTCACTATGTGACTTGACAGTGAAAAGATGAACGTGCCGTTCTCGTTTCATATCAAATATTGATATACGTGCATACATATGTAGACGAATGCAGTGTACTTACTTTAACTAGACAGCTTGAGTAGCATAAGATCGATCTTAAAGGAGCATCGCGTCTGCACAACTGTCAGTTTCGATTTGGTAATGTCATGTCGCGTTCACGTCAGCAATTTAGCACGATTCTCTACGCGTTGGAAATTTGTGGCACATCCCGGATCTATATCTTCTGCTATTTGCTATTGCTATATGTAAATATCGAGCTGTGCGCGCTATCCGTCGATTGCGCGTTCGCAATTCGATTTCAAAGCAAATATGAGAAATGCCGAGATACATCGAATACTGAGATTAAATTAGTTTGTCCTTTCGCCGTGTTATTTGGTGAACGGACAATTTATCTAATGGTGCGGCGGATTATGCCATCCCCAAATAGATTGTCGTCCGCAATACGAAGCTTGCAATCATTTGTTGCGATTAATTAATGATTGCTGATGACATACCACTGATCTATATTATCAGATCAACATTATACTCGAAAACCAGAGGAATGCTTTGTCGACTATTCAATTTGTCGAAGTTGTTTCATATTAATATACATTATTGCATTATTACTTTGCAAATAGCTTTATACATACATTAAAAGCTTTTAATATTTAACATCAAAGCCGTTGATAATTTTAATACTTTAATATTCTTTTTAAATTGTTAATTATAAAGTAAGTGCGTGATTATATGACCAATTAAAGAGTATAGTCACAGATAATTTAAATTTTGTGCTGAAACTGAAGGGTATTATAGTATATAAGAATATTAGTATATAATAATGTATCATATATTTTTAATGTGTTACATAACATTTAAAAATTCATTCTATATATATATACAAAGTTTAAAATTAAAAAATTTATTCTAGTTTTCATATACTATCGTAGTATTTTATATCTAGTATTATATGTATATACTATACCGTAATGATATCTAAATAATATTTATTTAATTCTTAACAATCATTGTGGATTATTCGCCATACTAATGATCAGATCTGATACAAAATTGTTATTAACAATTGTTATTAACAATGCATTTATCATTAATTTTCATTAATCATATAAACAATTTTATGTTCGGGACATCGAAAACCATTGAATATACCTGATCGCTATCATGGATATATAGAAATGACCACGAAACCCAGACTTGCGCTTGCTCAGAAACATCCCCTAAAAATGGTGTTGTACATAAAGTATGCTGAAAATAGCGTTCAAATGTGATAATATATTAATTGTTGAAGCTTTGAAGAAGAGTTTCCGACTAATAGATTAAAAAAAAATGTAAATGTGTTAGTGTGGTAACGTGCTGAAAATGGCAAAAATCGCATTTTTTTCAATTTTCAGCAATTTTTTTTCTCGGAAACTATTAGTTTTACGTAAAAACTTGTAGAGACCTTTTTTGTTCCAAATTGTCTGAAAAATATGCCTGAATTTTTACAAGGAAAAAAAACGATATTTACCTATTGTTATTAAAAAATTGTTTTAACAATCGGACTTCGGACCAAAAAATTCGTAATCAGAGAGTCAAAATCCATAGAATACACTTTGTTCCGGCCATGGACCTCTAAACGGCCGCGAAACCATGTAGTGCGCCTAGACTATATCATATTTACTAGTCTTTGAATATCGACGGTCCAATATAAATCGTAATTAAAGTTAGACTTGTAAGATTTTTGTTTGTCGTAAAAAAATAGTGAACACGTAAAGTAAGAATTCAGAGAGTGACGAATTTGGCGTTAAAGCTAGTACTATTAGACAGGGAATAGAAAGTTACTATATTTATGTATCTAACATTACAAGATTTGGTTCTTGGATTGAGTCCTCTTCAGACATCGAATAATCGCAGCCATCGGGATACGAAGAAGCAACGAATAGTCATTATGATAGTGGCCCCGTGAAATTATATGTAGAATAAGACATTGCTCGCAAACGATTTTATTGCAAAATTCGTTACATTTACAAAGAAAATGTAAATACAATACCGATAAAATTATTTAAAAAAAGTAACGCAGTTACCAGCAAAGTTTCATAACGTAACTTGTAAATGTAACCTCGTTACACGGAATAAGTTACTTCCATTCATTGCTATTATATGACAAAAGATTTCATGAGTAAACACATCATGCTGATAACTTTGAACTTTTGCCAGAAATTAGAAAGTTGGAAACATTAAATTTATTATCCTCTATAAAATATAAACATAATAACCACCTGCTGAATTATAATTATGTTCTTACTTAATTATACAGAGTGATTTATAACAACCCAAAAGAGTCCATAAAAAGAAGTATTCCTGACTTAATTCTGGTAAATTCATATAATATTTTATTTTAATTTATGTATTAAACGATTACATTAAAAGCCACTGTTCACGTTAAGATGGCTCTTGCTGCGTATGCTGTGGTCAGAGGCATCTGTTACTTATGTCATTTTGAACACTTCTCTTTCTCCAACCAAAATTCAGTCAACAGATGCCATAAAAGGATAAAAAGAAACCTAACGGTAAACGTACATAATCACATAGAGACTATTACAACAGTTGCAAAATTATTAATCTAATAAACGCAGTCAATGTTAATTTATTTCGCTAACTACGCTTCAAAAACTTTTCGAGAGAAGCAATTGTTCTAAATTAATATGAAATGTCTTATTAATTAGAGATTTGGAATCTTAATGACAAGAGTAAAATAAGTGAGTAAAATATTATAAAAGCTACACATAATAATATGTCGAAAGATTAATGAGACAAACCATAAACGCAACGTTAAAGTTATTATTTTTATTAAAGAATTAAAACATGTACACTTAAAAATTTCAATGTTGGGATTTATACAATTTTCTGTTACACGTGAATGACAATAATATCAGAAAATTATATTACTTTAATAAATTAATAAAGATACATAATATTTTAGAAAAAATATAAAGATACAAAATTGCGTCAAACAAACATGATAAACATTATCTTCAAGGACTATTGTCATAATACATTCTTTAAAAAGTAAAATATATACCAATCCTATTAGATACAAACTATTAATTATGAAAAATAATCTAAGGTATGAACATAACCCTTTATTCTAATTAAAAAATTTTCTTATTTCATTCCAAGTGATACATATTTTTCAATACCAACTCTCGATTCCTTCATACAATTTTACATATTTAGAATACGTTCCATACTTATACTTAACTGCTGTATGTATCGCTTCATGTATCTTTCATGTAACAATATGCACTTCGATATTAAAAAAAAGTCACTTCATAAGGTTACATAACAAAATCATGTAACTCGTACAATTAATTTGAAAAATCATACGTTAAAAAATGACACTATCCTTATAATTATATGATTCAGTCTTCTAAAATTCAAAAAAATTACACGATGAATGGTAATTATTACTAAGGCCATTTGATCTTTAATTACGTTACTTTCAGAAAAACATAATGATTTCACAAAATACATTACGTATATAATTTATTAATTCTAATTACATGATTTCGATATCTAAACCTTTGACGTTACTTTTTTTTTAGAAAGGATCTACAAAATACTAAAGAAGCACAAATAATGTTTACAGCAATATAAGCTTTTGTACGGCATATATTTTTAAGATCGGTATATGTTTTTAATAACTAAACTATTCGTAAATACGGTTACGTATCCTCACTTACGGTTCTTGCTAGTGAGAGATAAATGTGGATTGCACCTGTTCATGATCACAAGCGCACGCAAAAGAAACGAAAAGATAAACTCAGTCAAACGCAACTCATTGCCAACTATTCACAAAATGAACTGACAAATGTTTTCGAAAATCATTCTTACGATTTCATCTATTCTTAATCAAAAGTTTTAAAATCGTATGACATTTTTTTATAATGTCAGTTTTACGTTTCATCATTGCAATCTCGTTTCTAATTAAATTATCGATTCTAATTTAAGCCCGACAAAAAAATCGCGACATTTTTATGAATTTTGTGTACGTGACATATATAAAAGTAAAACTTCCAATTGCACACGTCTCAACACGGAACCGTCTTTGTCAAAGTAACTGTCAAAGCGGGTCAGCGTTTTTTAGTGCACTACATCTAACTTCTACTTGAAGGAAGTCATTTGGACTGTAATTCGCGAGAATGTGCTATATTTAATCAAGCGATGACGTAAATGCAAGGATAATTTACATAAAAATGTTATTAAAGGAAATAAAAAAGAAACAGCCTAAATGTTTTGAATTTTAAACGCTTTATCAACGTCAATGCCTATCTTTCCATAAAATTGCTAATAATGCTACATTACACACATTACCGACAACATTTTTATATTACTGCAATTTGTACTCAAAATCCAGTAACAAAGAAATCCTAGCAGTCAAGATGGCTAAAATAGCTTTTAACATCCGTATAATATTAAATTAAAATCATATGACAGAAACTTTGAATAATAATATAATATTATCGAGATTTTTGACATATAACCATTAACAGTGCAAGAACGTATATAGCTTAATACTATAAAATTATAATAAATTTTCTAATAGAGGTGATTGAAGTCCTAATATGCATAATATACTCTAAGTTCCCAATTCGGTTTCAAATCGGTTGATTATTAGGAGAGGTTGACATAAAATAATTTGAACATTTTCTTTACCAAAGCTACGAAAAATGATAGATGGAAAAATGTAGCATTGGTCGTTTTCTTTAAAAATTTATATATAATGTGATCGACGTAAAAAAAGATATGTAAGAACAATATCAATATCAATTTGGTCTCGACCAAGGGGTTACTAGCCACTTAATATAAAATAATATGCGCTTATAAATATGTTACTTATATGACAATATTCATTAGAACACTTTGTATAAAAATTTTTACCATTGGAAAACTCCTATTTCTTTAAATATATCTCGCATAAAAATTACATCTGTATTTTCAACTTCTTTCGTCAATGTTTGTTCATTGCTCTTAATAAGAACAAATATAATTATATTTGATTATCTATCCCATTATCAATCGGGTTTCATTCTTAGGATATTATGGCCAATATGTATGACCCTAATATGTGTGACCTATACACTATGTAAAAAATACATATAAGTTTATTTAAATAGTGTATGGAATTTAAGTGTCAAAACTATGGTGGCATATGTAAAGAATTTATAAAATACGAAAAAAAAGTTTAGTATGCTTGTTTTTGCTTCGTTTTCGAGAAAGTCGCAAATGAGGCAAAACATAATCATTCTTATTTTAACTAATTTATAACATACTTATACTTTATGTATTCCTTTGCTTTTTGCAGACCTTATTTAAAATTTTATTCTTTTACAAGAAAGCAAACATACCGTCTGTCCATCTCTTCGCCAGACTCTGATTCTGTGATGTTTAGCGAACTGCGACTTAGATTCAAAATTTCAATTGTGTCGGAATGGCAAAGACAATACTCCTTCACGGAGAAAGAAACGACAACGTTCTTACATTTTTATCATCGACTCCAAAACGCAACAAAAACGATTACATCCTTACAAGACCTTATTCTTAGTTTATTGATCCCTTACACAGAGCAGAAGTTATGACATTTAACTTCTAGGTACTCTATATGTTAAACGCTTCATTGTATTTTACAATTGTATATCATAATGTTATTATTATTTTTTATAAAGGAATTTTGAAAGCAAATGTGAATATGGCAAACGTTTAAATAATTTTTTGGTAAATGGACCTAATATCGGTTGGGTACACAAAATATTGATTTTCAATCAAGTTCTTTAAAGTGATTTTCATTAAAATTTTTTCTTACAAGTGTGTGATACGGATTTCTAACATTTATATATTCATAACTGTTGAGAACTGGTAATAAAGACTTTAATGCAAACAGAAAATAAACACACTTATAATTACTGTATAGAAACATAATAAGACAAAGTTTATCAAATGAGACAGGATTGGAAAAACATTAATTTTAAGACACATACCTCGAAAGGATGTTGCCTTTCACTTTTATGCTCCGAATCTATATGACAATTCAGATACCATTTAGTACGGGTATTCTTTTCATAT
Source organism: Cyphomyrmex costatus (assembly GCF_001594065.2). Lineage (NCBI taxonomy): Eukaryota > Metazoa > Arthropoda > Insecta > Hymenoptera > Formicidae > Cyphomyrmex > Cyphomyrmex costatus. The sequence continues at coordinate 273,481 of NW_017275358.1, read as the reverse complement.
ACTTTATATTCATAATAACATTAATTATTTTCGTGAACCTTTTTGTGCTCTACTAGAGACCGAGAAAATCTGTAAAGTTTTTTAGCAACATTTATCGAAGTAATTCCTTTGATTTTTGCTATTCAATTAAGTACCCACCTAAACCTTCGTCCACAAAGGTCACAATATTTATTTCCTTGTATATGAGTTCTCTCATGAGTACGCAATTTCGCTTCATACCCAAACTCTTTATCACACGTTCCGCATTCGTATGATTTACGAACATATAGATCCTTATTACACTTGTAACGTTCTTCATTGTAATGCCTTGCCATCACATGTTCTCTTAGGTGAAATTCTACCCTGCAAAATGACAGTTGCAATATTCATTATTTTTTATCATTTAAATTAATCATTGATATTGAATTACCAAATTCCTATGTTTCATGTTGTTCACTTAATCACTCACCTAGCTATATATCCACAAAATTCGCATTTATCAGGATTTTCGCCTTTATGAATTTTCTCATGATAATACAAGTCGCACTTAAATATAAACCTTCTACCACACATTTCGCACTTGTATGGATAATTTTCAATACGCATATCTTCATTAATCCGATTTGAAGTTATCGGGGAATCGATGTGGTTATCTTAATATTAAAAAAAGTTTTTGATATGAAATAAACTTGAAAACGCGGTAACATAAATCTGATAATTTTTAAAATACAGTACTCTGCAAAATTAAAGCATCATTTGCAAGTATAGGCAGACTTCTAAATAGGATATCTTTGTCAAAAATTATCGTATCGAAATGTATAAAACACCATTTTAAATCATGAAATCTTTCGTTTCACACCGGCCCTTCAAAAATTGTTATGCTGATATTTTATGATGTTACAATATCACATAAATCATAATACATCAAACCTCGAAATTTTATATGAAATTTGTGAAGTTACAAGGCGCGAAATAAGGATTATGGACAAACAGGGTTCACAGTTTCCGAAAGATTCGTTTTTTTACATATAATTTGTTTTTTCTTCGACATCTCTGAAATTTTTTTCACTGACTTGTATAACGTTAAAGCAAATAAGTTCATTTTTATATCAACATCGAATAACTCGGTGAAAGAAAATAATACATTACTTAAATGAAAGACAATTTATAGGCCAAGATTTACCCTGTTGAATGCTGTAAACCGCACCAGTGCATAATTTTTAATCGTGATGGGATATATCGCAAAAGTTAAAAGTTTTAAAATCTGCTACACCTACATTTATATTTTTGAAATTTCACAAAATATCAGTATTATCCTTTTCACAATTATCTGTCTGGATAGTACAGATTTGAAGTTTTAAAAGGCTTTTCTAATAATCTCGATACGATGTTTATTGACAAAGTTATTCTAAAATTAAATTTATCTATTTTTGCATGGTAGATTATGTAATGCATTAATTTTTTGTGCAGTTTGTAATACTTAAAGGTATTAACAAAACTAAGAACTTAGAAACTATATAAGTTTTACCATACTGTTGGTTTACATATTCTTTTGTGTCGTTATTTGTTTCTTCATTTTGCTTCATTTTTTTAGAATCAATTTTTCGATCCATCAGGGGTATTTTTCAATTCACTTTACTGTAACGTTTATATTACTTTCGCAGTTTACACTTACGGTCTAAATATGTTTAGACACTTTCATAGATTTCCACCTAAAAAATAATAAAAATGATAATAATTTAAAAATACAATAAAATTTTAATCAACAGATAAATATCACGAAAAGTAATAAAGAAGAAACAGAAAACTGTGTCAAAGTTAAAATTTGTTATAAGATAAGAGATCAATAAAATTTTAATCAACAGATAAATATCACGAAAAGTAATAAAGAAGAAACAAAAAACTGTGACAAAGTTAAAATTTGATATAAGATAAGAGATATTTAAAATTAGAATGTTACCTTCGTGGCGTTGAATAGTTGTTAGTTATATTAATAATTTAATTAACTTTTTAATAATTTTATTAACTTTTATGCACTAGTTACAGTTTAGACTTATAGATCATGAATAGAGGATACAGTTGAATTTCAAATTGTTTGCTGACAGATAAACACGTCAAAGTGTCGGGAACGACTGATCCAAGGTCTTCGTATGTGTATCTATATACATATAATTGTACATATGATATTTTCGAGTAGTGTTGCCAACTTGATTATAGAAAAAAATCTCAAAATTAGCTTTCACAAATCTCTAGAAATCTCTAGTTTTTCACCAAAAGGCTAACAAATCTCTAGTTTTTAAATTTATTGGAAAATTGTCTAAAAGAATGATTATGGCGGAGAATTTTGGCTGGTTTCCGATATTTATTACAAGTCCTAAAAATATGGAATTTTTTCAATACTGGCAGTAAAAATAGGCAACAAGTTAAATTAAATAATTAAAAAATTATATTTTATTAACAATAAAAATAAAATTAATGATATGTATTAAATATAAAATGCTATGTTAGTTCAAATGGTTTTTACATTACGTATTTTAATATAGTTTAACATCGATATAAGATGCCAAAAGAGTATCAACTAATTATGAATACGAATTCGCTTATAAATTCACTGAATACGATAAGAAAGTATCAAATAGGTAGGTCAAAGCATGGCTAAATTATAAACGGAGATATATTTAAAATTAAAATAATGCCTGAACGTTAGGCAGCTGTTAGACAGTACCATTGATAGTTAGGCCTTATATTTGAGGATTCCTTAAGTTTATCTACAGATACTGTACGAATTATATTACTAACTACTGAACATTCAAAGATAAATTTATAGAAGCTTTAAGTACATATAAGGTCTGACTATATGAATAAGCTTTAATGATACAATTATTTATATGCAATATTTACGACTTAGAAGTAACGATCAGAACGTAGCAATTTGAAATTGTTTGCTGCCGTTCAAGCACATCAAAATCTTGTAAAATACTGTGTCGAGGTCTACATATGTATACTTTTGTATCATACATACACGTAAACATAAATATGTACATATAAAAATAGACGAGTAATTCTTTCGAAATCGGGCAGGACGTTTTGGCCTACACTTATATGATGTATTGTTACTCTGAGAAAAATGTTTACTCGCGTATTTAATTATTTTATTTAGTATTAATTGTTCTTCATATAAAACGTATAAATACAAATTTAATATTTTATATTAAAATTTAAAGGAACGCGATGATTAAAAGCAATGTTTTATTATCTAATGATTGGAATCATGACTTGCAAAATTAATGTGTCAAACATTTTTATAGGTTTATATTATAAATTAAATTTCGATCGTGTTTGTAATGCAAAGTATAAAGAAAAATCCAATCTAACTCAAGTAGTAATTAATTTTTTTTTTAATGAATATCTAGTTTAATTGGATAACACTTGTGCTTAACAGAATCATGCGAATATACATATAATAATGCTCCTGTATTCTCAGATTTTATTATAAAGATATAAAGATTACAAAATTGCGTCAAACACAAACATAGTAAACATTATCTTCAAAGACTATTGTCATAACACATTCTTTTAAAATAAAATATATACCAACCATATAACAAACTATTAATTATTAAAAATAATCTAAGGTATGAACGCAACCCTTTATTCTAATTTAAAAAATTTCTTATTTTATTCCTAGTGATACATATTTTTCAATTCCAACTCTCGATTCCTTCATACAACTTTACATATTTAGAATACGTTCCATATTTATACTTAACCGCTGTAAGTATCGCTTCATGTATCTTTCACGTAACAATATGTATTTTGATATTAAAAAAAGTGACTTCATAAGATTACATAACAAAATCTCATAACTCAGACAAGTAATTTGAAAAATCATACGTTAATATAACACTATCCCTATAATTATATGATTCAGTCCTCTAAAATTCAAAAAAATTACACGAAGAATCGTAATTATTACTAATGTCATTTGATTTTTTAATTACGTCACTTTCAGAAAAACATAATGATCTCACAAAATACGTTATGTATAATTTATTAATTCTAATTACATGATTTCGATATGTAATCCTTTGACGTTCCTTTTTTTTAGAAAGCATATATAAAATACTAAAGAAGCACAAATAACGTTTACAGCAATATAAGCTTTTGTATGCCATATATTTTTAAGATCGGTATATGTTTTTAATAACTAAACTATTCGTAAATACGGTTACGTATCCTCACTTACGGTTCTTGCTAGTGAGAGATAAATGTGGATTGCACCTGTTCATGATCACAAGCGCACGCAAAAGAAACGAAAAGATAAACTCAGTTAAGGAACGCGATGATTAAAAGCAATGTTTTATTATCTAATGATTGGAATCATGACTTGCAAAATTAATGTGTCAAACATTTTTATAGGTTTATATTATAAATTAAATTTCGATCGTGTTTGTAATGCAAAGTATAAAGAAAAATCCAATCTAACTCAAGTAGTAATTAATTTTTTTTTTAATGAATATCTAGTTTAATTGGATAACACTTGTGCTTAACAGAATCATGCGAATATACATATAATAATGCTCCTGTATTCTCAGATTTTATTATAAAGATATAAAGATTACAAAATTGCGTCAAACACAAACATAGTAAACATTATCTTCAAAGACTATTGTCATAACACATTCTTTTAAAATAAAATATATACCAACCATATAACAAACTATTAATTATTAAAAATAATCTAAGGTATGAACGCAACCCTTTATTCTAATTTAAAAAATTTCTTATTTTATTCCTAGTGATACATATTTTTCAATTCCAACTCTCGATTCCTTCATACAACTTTACATATTTAGAATACGTTCCATATTTATACTTAACCGCTGTAAGTATCGCTTCATGTATCTTTCACGTAACAATATGTATTTTGATATTAAAAAAAGTGACTTCATAAGATTACATAACAAAATCTCATAACTCAGACAAGTAATTTGAAAAATCATACGTTAATATAACACTATCCCTATAATTATATGATTCAGTCCTCTAAAATTCAAAAAAATTACACGAAGAATCGTAATTATTACTAATGTCATTTGATTTTTTAATTACGTCACTTTCAGAAAAACATAATGATCTCACAAAATACGTTATGTATAATTTATTAATTCTAATTACATGATTTCGATATGTAATCCTTTGACGTTCCTTTTTTTTAGAAAGCATATATAAAATACTAAAGAAGCACAAATAACGTTTACAGCAATATAAGCTTTTGTATGCCATATATTTTTAAGATCGGTATATGTTTTTAATAACTAAACTATTCGTAAATACGGTTACGTATCCTCACTTACGGTTCTTGCTAGTGAGAGATAAATGTGGATTGCACCTGTTCATGATCACAAGCGCACGCAAAAGAAACGAAAAGATAAACTCAGTCAAACGCAACTCATTGCCAACTATTCACAAAATGAACTGACAAATGTTTTCGAAAATCATTCTTACGATTTCATCTATTCTTAATCAAAAGTTTTAAAATCGTATGACATTTTTTTATAATGTCAGTTTTACGTTTCATCATTGCAATCTCGTTTCTAATTAAATTATCGATTCTAATTTAAGCCCGACAAAAAATCGCGACATTTTTATGAATTTTGTGTACGTGACATATATAAAAGTAAAACTTCCAATTGCTCACGTGTCAACACGGAACCGTCTTCGTCAAAGTAACTGTCAAAGCGGGTCAGCGTTTTTTAGTGCATTACATCTAACTTCTACTTGAAGGAAGTCATTTGGACTGTAATTCGCGAGAATGTGCTATATTTAATGAAGTGATGACGTAAATGCTAGGATTATTTACATAAAAAGTTATTAAAAGAAATAAAAAGGAAAAGCCAAATGTTTCGAATTTTAAACGCTTTATCAACGTTGCATGTCAATCATTATAGACCTGAGGGGAACCTAGAATGTCACATAAATATAATTAATTCAAATAATTTATAATTCTTTGAATTGACAATATATTAAGCTTTTAAAAATAGGGAGACTATTCTATGGATGTTATACGTCCATTTATGTAATATTTTTCGTATCTTTCCATAAGGTCGCTAAAAAATACTATACTATTACACATATTACTGTTAACATTTTTATATTACTGCAATTTGTATTAAAAATCCAGTAACAAGAAATCCTAGCAGTCAGAGTTGCTAAAATAGCTTTTAACATCCGTATAATATTAAATTAAAATCATATGACAGAAACTTTGAATAATAATTTAATATTATCGAGATTTGACATATAATCATCCATTAACAGTGCAAGAACGTATACAGCTTAATACTATAAACTTATATTAAATTGTCATAATAGAGGGGATAAAGTCCTACAACATGCATAATATATTTACTCTTAAGTTCCCAATTCGGTTTCAAATCGATTGACTTTTAGGAGAGGTTGACATAAAATAATTTGAACATTTCCTTTACCAAAAAGATATGAAAAATGATAGAAGGAAAAATGATTTCCTCGACGAAGCATCGGTCGTTTTCTTTAAAAATATATATATACAATGTAATCGACATAAAAAAAGCGGTATGATCAATAAATATCAATTTGGTTTCGACCAAAGAATTACTCTGGTCACTTAATAAGAAATAATATGCGCTTATAAAGATGTTACTTATATGACAATATTCATTAGAACACCTTGTATAAAAATTGTTACCATTGGAAAACTCCTATCTCTTTAAATATATCTCGCATAAAAATTACATCTGTGTTTTCAACTTCTTTCGTCGATGTTTGTTCATTGCTCTTAATAAGAATAATTATATTTGATTATCTATCCTATTATCAATCGCGTTTCATTCTTAGGGCATTATGACTAATGTGTGACCTTAATATGTGTGACCCATACACTATGTAAAAGAACTATGTATGGAATTTAAGTGTCAAAACTTTGGTGGCACATGTAAAGGATTTATAAAATACGAAAAAGCTTTAGTATATGCTTATTTTTGCTTCGTCTTCGAGAAAGTAGCAAATGAGGCAAAACATAGTCATTCATATTTCAACTCATTTATAACATACTTATACTTTATGTATTCCTTTGCTTTTTGCAGATCTTATTTAAAATTTTGGTCTTTTGCAAAAAAGCAAGCATACCGTCTGTCCATCTCTTCGCCAGACTCTGATTTTGTGATGTTTAGCGAACTGCGGCTTAGATTCAAAATTTCAATTGTTGTCGGAATGGCCAAGACAATACTCCTTCACGGAGAAAGAAACGACAACGTTCTTACATTTTTATCATCGACTCCAAAACGCAACAAAAACGATTACATTCTTACAAGACATTTTTCTTAGTTTATTGATCCCTTACACACCGCAGAAGTTTTGACATTTAACTTCTAGGTACTCTATACGTTAAACGCTTCATTGTATTTTACAATTACATATCATAATGTTATTATTATTTTTTATAAAGGAAATATAGAAACAAATGTGAATATGGCAAACGTTTAAATAATTTTTTTATAAATGACCTAATTTCGGTTGGGTATAAAAAATATTGTTTTTTAATCAAGTTCTTTAAAGCGATTTTCTTTAAAATTTTTTCTTACAAACAAATCAGTATGTGATACGGATTTCTAACATTTATATATTCATGACTGTTGAGAACTGGTAATAAAGACTTTAATGCAAACAGAAAATTAACACACTTATAATTAATGTACAGAAACTTAATAAGACAAAGTTTATCAAATGAGACAGGATTGGAAGAACATTAATTTTAAGACACATACCTCGAAAGGATGTTGTCTTTTACTTTTGTGCTCTGAATCTATATGACAATTCAGATACTATTTAGTACGGGTATTCTTTTCATATACTTTATATTCATAATAACATTAATTATTTTTGTGAACCTTTTTGTGCATTTGTAGATTCCGAAAAAATCTGTAAAGTTTTTTAGCAACATTTATCGAAATATTTCTTTTGATTTTTGTTATTCAATTAAGTACCCACCTAAACTTTCGTCCACAAAGGTCACAATTGTAACTTTGTTCTATATGAGTTCTCTCATGAGTACGCAATTGAGTTTCATACTGGAACTCTTTATCACACGTTCCGCATTTGTATGATTTACGAATATATAGATCCTTATTACGCTTGTAACGATCTTGATTGTAATGCATTGCCATCACATGTTTTTTTAGATGCTTTCCTCGCCTGTAAAATGACAGTTGCAATATTCATTATTTTTTATCATTTAAATTAAGGTAATATATATCATTGATATTGAATTACTAAATTAATATTTCATGTTGTTCACTTAACCACCCACCTAGCTATATGATCACAAAATTCGCATTTATTAGGATTTTCGCCTTTATGAATTTTCTCATGATTATACAAGTCGCACTTAAAGCTAAACTTTTTACCACACATTTCGCATGGAAAAGTTTCAATACGTATATCTTCATTATTCCGATTTGAAGTTGTCGGGGAATCGATGCGATTATCTTAATATTAAAAAAAGTTTTTGATATGAAATAAACTTGAAAACGGTAACATAAATCTGATAATTTTTAAAATACAGTACTCTGCAGAATTAAAGCGTCACTTGCAAGTACAGACAAACTTCTAAATACAATATCTTTGTCAAAAATTATCGTAACAAAATGTATAAAACACCATTTTAAATCTTGAAATCTTTCTTTTCACACCGGCACTTTAAAAATTTTGTGCTGATATTTTATGATGTTACAATATCACATATATGATAATACATCAAATCTTAAAACTTTATACGAAATTTGTGAAGTTACAAGGCGCAAAATAAGAATTATGGACAAACGGGGTTCACAGTTTCCGAAAGATTGAGTCGTTTTTTACATATAATTTGTTTTTTCTTTGACATCTCTGTAATTTTTTTCACTGACTTGTTCAACGTTAAAGCAAAGAAGTTCATTTTTATATCAACATCGAATACTCGGTGAAAGAAACTCGGTAATACTTAACTTGAATGAAAGACAATTTATAGGCCAAGATTTACCCTGACGAATGCTGTAAATCGCACCAGTGTACAATTTTTAAATCGTAATGGGAAACCTCGCAAAGTTTTCGTTAAAAGTTTTAAAATTTGCTACACCTACATTTATAGTTTTGAAATTTCACAAAATATCAGTATTATCCTTTTTACAATTATCTGTCTGGAGAGTACAGATTTGAAGTTTTAAAATGCTTTTCTAATAATCTCGATACGATGTTTATTGACAAAATTATTCTAAAATTAAATTTGTCTATTTTTGCATGGTGGATTATGTAATACATTAATTTTTTGTGCAGTTTGTAATACTCAAAGGTATTAACAAAACTAAGAACTTAGAAACTATATAAGTTTTACCACACTGTTGGTTTACATATTCTTTTGTGTCGTTATTCGTTTCTTCATTTTGATTTCTTTTTTTAGAATCAATTCTTAGATCCATCAGGGGTATTTTTCAATTCACTTTACTGTAACGTTTGTATTACTTTCGCAGTTTACACGTTCTAAATACGTTTAGTCACTTTCATAGATTTCCACCTAAAATAATAAAATGATAATAATTTGAAAATACAATAAAATTTTAATCAACTGATAAATATCACAAAAAGTAATAAAGAAGAAACAGAAAACTGTGTCAAAGTTAAAATTTGTTATAAGATAAGAGGTATTTAAAATTAGAATGTCACCTTTCTGGCGTTGAATAGTTGTTAGTTATATTAATAATTTAATAACTTTTTTGCACTAGTTACAGTTTAGACTTATAGATCATTAACAGAGAATACAGTTGAATTTCAAATTGTTTGGTGATAAATAAATACGTCAAAATGTCGGGAACGACTGATCCAAGGTCTTCGTAAGTATATCTTTATACATACAATTATACATATGATATTTTCGAGTAGTGTTGCCAACTCGATTATAGAAAAGAAATCTCAAAATTAGCTTTCACAAATCTCTAGAGAAATCTCTTTTCACCAAAAACCTAATAAATCTCTAGTTTTTAAATTTTATTGGAACATTGTCTAAAAGAAAGATTATGGCGGAGAATTTTGGCTGGTTTCCGATATTTATTACAAGTCCTAAAAATCCGGAATTTTTTCAATACTGGCAGTAAAAATAGACAACAAATCAAATTAAATATTTAAAAAATTATATTTTATTAATGGTAAAAATAAAATTAATACTATGTATTAAATATAAAATGCTATGTTAGTGCAAATGGTTTTTACATTACGTATTTTAATATAGTTTAACATCGATATAAGGTGCCAAAAGAGCATCAATTAATTATTAATATGTTAATCAATTTAATTCAAGATAGTACTGCGGTAGTTTATTAGAATTGCGTTTCAAGATCAACAATCGTTCGGCGCGCAGTTTAGAAAGATTACACGTATTAGTATATAAATTTACGCGAAGTTATATATGTATATAAGCAACTAAGATCCAAGCTAGACTGTTATAGGCTTTGTATTCATTTGAGTTATAATATTCTTATTTGAAAAAAAATCCATTGTTTAACAACAAGAATATCTTGCCGGATTATTATTATACTATGACAGGAATTTGAGCGCAGCTTTGTCAAAAGCTTCGATCCGTATTCAAGTTTGCCAGAGCCGATTAATAGAGTTGGTTTGATCAACTGACAAGCCAATGTACGTGTCTAGCTGGATGCGGAAGGATTAAGGCGTTTGCTACGGGAACATTGGATCAGCAGCTTGGTGGTTAATTGAGAACCTTGAGATATTGACCGACGAGAGATCGATAGGCGAACGATATCCATGAAGACAAAGGTGCGAGCTGGACATATGCTGAAGGGATCATTTGTCTACAATTTACGTGAAGATTGACAGTAACTCCGCTCCTTACTCGCTTGATCCTCAAGTTTAACGCCACTATCAGAGCTTATTGTGTCACAAGGTATAACTTCAACGAAGCTTACACTTCAATCTTCAGGTAGATGCACAAATCCTGAATCATATTCCTAAATTTAGAAAAGAAGAAAAGAGAGCATTAAAAAAAATATCATGTCCTTATTAAAATTTTAAATATTGTGCTTCTTCTAAGTTATATACAATAATTACGAAAGTGTAAAATTCTAAGGTTGGAAAAAAATCGAAATAAAAAGAAAATGTACGCCAAGTTTTTTCTTTATCATAATCCAATTGACGTATTGTATGTATTCAATTAGCGCCATTTCAAAATTAAAAAATATCGATATATACATATATATAATGTTATTTTCTATTGTTTATTTCAGTTGTCGTACAAGACAGCATGCAAAGATTAAATATACTGTATATAAATAGTCGTCGTCATCGTCGTCGTTCCGGGACGTTCCGCAACATCCCGTAACATCCCGCAATGTCCCGGAACGTCCCGGAACGTCCCGGAACGTCCAACAACCTTGTTCTTTACAAGGAACAGACAGCAACTCAGGCAAGAATTAAGAAGTATTCGAACAAACTGTTTTTGTATCACGCACGAATAATATCATGATTTACCGCAATCATTTTAAATTCATAGAATTTATTCGTCGAATAATTATAACATTGATTTGCATTATGATATTATAAAATTATTATATTTTAGATAATTATAAGAACTAATACTTAACACACAATTTTATTTTATCCTTGTATTAATCTATTTCGCATTATTTTAATTTTATTGTAACTGAAGATGACTACATTTAGGGTGGAAACGTCTATTGCAATAATGTAATTGTATTTTATAATGTAGATAACTTTCACTAATATGGTCCAATATGGCATATGCTTGACCCCTTATTTTATTTATTTTTAAGCCAATTAAATTTATATATTATTTGTTTAATTAATTTATTTATTTTAATCTATTAATTTATTTAATTAGTTTAATTAATTAATTTTTAATTTAATTAATTTTATTAGTTCGTTTAATTTTTTACTTAATTAAAAATAATATTTAAATACAAGAACTTTTAATATAAAATTGACAATTTTGTAACATAAAAGGCTAATATAAAAAATTAATAAATAAGAGTCAAATAAATAATTTGTCAAAACTTCAAATAAAGAGATGAGCTACATTCTAATTATAAATTTTACTTTAATATGTCGACAAATTGACTTTACAATTACATAACGCGTGCATTACATGTTTCGGCTGTACGATTCAGCCCTCTTCGGATGCTCAAATAAACTTATATATAACAAAAGTTTATCTTATTATATTATAAAACGCACTATCAATATAAAATTAAAATAGTTGTGATGGACATTTTGGACTAGATAAAATCGTCTTTGTTCAACAAACGATTTGAATCGGTTTTGTTCGGCGCTGATCGCGTGCGCACAAATCAATGCAATTTTTTCTCATAGATCGTAATAAAAAAATAAGTTAACTGAATTGTGAATTGTCAAACATAGTCAGTTTCGTGGAAGCCTATTTAAGTACTTAGAAGTGGCACAATTACTGCGGATGAATGCAAACTTAACAAAAGGTGCATTAATTAGTTCCATTGAAGTTTCTTTGTCTCAGTGAAACAAATAAGATTTTTCATTAGATTTTGCAAGTTTTATTGTCGCTTGCGCTATCTTAAATGCAGAAATTAGTCTCCTGGATAGATAATCTACATATACCTACACTTCTATTTGAAAATATTTCACAAATATTTATATCATATACATTAATTATATATATAAATGTATTATTATTAATTCGAGTTGTTAAATTTATCTCATATTTTTCGAACTTTCATACCATAAATAAAAATTTTAACGATTTATAATTTTTTTTCTTGATTTATTTAAGTATGTATTATAATCAACTATTAAAAACTGTTATTATTTATTTTAAAGTGTTTGAAATGTTTTTAAAAATATAGAGCAAAATTTTTAACACGATGTACCTATTTATTAATATATACAATCACTTGTATTGAAATATGATATTTCATTAAGAAAGTTATATGTGTATAAAAATGTGAATTTATTTGATAGTAACCGATAAGAATATAATAAGATCTTATATTCTATAATACTTTTCCTTTCTACTTACTGTAAGCAGAGAGGAAAAATAGAAATATTAAATTAGATTGTTTTGATTTTTTCGGTGATAAAATCCAAATCCATCGATTTACCTATATATCTGCCGAAATAATCGATCCGATCTTAACTCACGTACAGACAAACGCCTTGCTGCAGCTACGACACCTTAATACAGATGTGCCGCTTTTTACGGTCTCAACACGTCTGTAGTTTATATATAATATGTGCCGATATGTGCCAATAGCATATATGCATTTTTCCACATTACGAGTGATAAAATCCGGCGCGTTTTATCGCCACTGAATTTCTATGGTTACGCATTGAGGGATGGCGTGAGAGATTTTATGAAATCGCACGCGTTGTAAAATGCGCGTCTTCGAGCAACTAAACATTTTACTTCTATAAGGACGAACGGATGGCTTTCAGTTAACAACTGTGTGTGGCCAGTTGTACTTTAAAAGTGCAACTTTGAAAAAACGGATGCATCCACATATCTATGTATGTGCGTGCCCATTAAACTAAAGAAAAAAATCGCCCTGCTAGTACCGGAGAAGTGATCTATGGTAATACAGGGTAATAATCCTTCAAAAGAGATTATGTTTTTCTAAGCAAAGATGTATTTATTTGCCTGTCCATTTATTAATTAAAGAGTTAAGTAGGATAATATATTTATGATAAAACAATAAATATTTTTAATTTTGTTTAAATCTTAAATGTATAATTAGAGGAAAAAGTAGTAATATATTGATCTCACTTAAAATTCTATAAACAACGCTATCTTTTGCATAAGATTTTTAAGTTGTTTCTAGATAAGTATTAAAATTGCGAAACAATTGTTATCACGACTAGTGCGACCTTTTTAATAAGCCGATATGTGCTAATAGAGTAACTTCAATATATATACCACATCTAACAAACATTTATTAAATATTATTTATTATGTTTAAGGTAAACGAACTATATTAGTGTAAGAACTTTGTACTCTCTATTACTGCAAAAAAAATATTAGAAATCCAAAATACTTATACTTTTTATATTATAATAAAGAAAGAACTTTTTGAACCCTTGCATTTTTGCCATATATCCCATAGGGGTGGGTTATGCGGCTACTTTTAACGGGGAGGTACATACAGCTCACGAAAAGTTTACAAATTCTTATAACTAAGAGAATGACACAATAGAACGTATGACACAATGACACGTAGAATGACACAATAACTTATAAAATATATGTTTTATTAAAGGATAAGAATGATAAAATATGTATGAAGTAATAAATAATAATTACAATCTTCCTACATATATTACAAGTGTTATGACATGAGATACATATTTTATGTAATACGTTTATTACATTTAGTGCACTGAATCCAATCTGCGCACTTTGTATGCTTTGGACATAAATTCCGCCCTCTAAAAATGCCGTATATCTTAAATAAGTGGGATATACAAGACAATAAACTAAATAAAAAATGCAAGAGCAAAGCATACTTGTATTTTGCTATACGACATGCTTTACTATTCCTCTACACTTATGTATCATGAAATAACCACTTTTACACATCCTACAATAATCGTTTTATGTAAATTATAATTTATGATGACGCTACTTATTACAGTAACAAATCGTTACAACTCACAATAATGTCATTAATACTAACAATAAAAACCTGAAATCATCCTACTAATATGACATAATACTAATATAAAGGCATGTAATAGAGTAGTTATCCCCGGAAAATTATCCCCATTCCTTCTATTTTTTTTACTTCTGCGGTGAATATCCTCGCTGCGTACCAGAGTTATCCAACAGGATACTCATGTGTAAAAAATGAGAAATTATACATAGAAGATGAAATTATCACCTTTTCTTCGAATAATAGACATTTGTAATAGTATCAATAGTGCATTATTTTTCTAAGCTATTGTCAGTCGTAAAAGATATATGTATAACTGATTGTTTTTAACGAGTTATGATATATGTATATAGGTTACATATTTAAATTTACATTCGTTATTTTCACTTTTATTTTGTTTCTTTTTGCTTTTCTGGAATGTTACTCGCGTTGAACAAAATAAATCCTATCGACAGAGCGTTGACAATATACTCAGTTAAACAAAATAAAACAAATGATTCATATCGAGCTATACCGAGTTTTGAAATTTGTTTTACTTCACACTTTGACAGCTAATTGCTAGTCTTTGAAGAGTTCTCCGCGCGATGAACGCATGCACGAGGCAGAGAAAGCGAACCGTGCCCGCGACTGCAAATATTTTCCTAAAAAAGTGAACGCTGCGTGCAGTTTCATTGCACAGTGAGCGCGGACCAAGTTGTGTGTTTCGTCATACATGGTCTACTTCGATGCAGTTGCACGCGGTCGTCGGCGTCGCTTGATCAAACAATAACGCGTACCGATGCATACATGCACAGTCACATGCGCGGATGTAGCTTTGCGGTGGACCAGCGCGCATGCATGCGACCCATTCCCAATGCATGCAGACGAACGACGGCTTTGTTTCCTGTGCGAGGTGCGATACACCACGGATTTCGCTCGCCGTTATTTTACTGAGCGTACCGTTATTACCTGATTCGTCTATTTGGAGTTTCCGGAGTTATTGTTTCTGGTCAACTGAGCCGCCGTTGATTGCTCCTGACGTGATTCGTACGACGCCGTTAAACCAGTCTGCAGTTGCCGATATGCACTCGATATGGTGCATTTTATGATACCTCTGTGCCATAAAAATCTATAATCGAGAAACTGCCGGTTATATTGTCAAACTAATCCAATGTGGACTCAGTAGTGACCAACCTGAGTTGACTGAGAGGCAGTACCGAAACAATATCCCATGACTAACTAATATTCAAGAAATTATTCCACTGTAGCGTGTTATAATACGCTGTGTTAGGATCTTGAGAGAAACGATACTTATCTCTCCTTACTATTGATTCAAGCCAATATCCGTCAATATTAACTACATCAACAACAGCAATGTCTTCAAAGTACCAACTCACTGTACGCAGTAATGTTGTACCCGATTCTGTTTCGTATGTTCTTGCCAATGGTGTTCCAATAGCAGCGTTTACCGCAGTATGTTGTTACATCCTAATGGTCAAACTTAGCAGACATATTGTTGCTGGCTAGCCAGTACTATCATGACTCGCAAAGATATTTACCTAATTCTAAGCAGTGCATAATTACCAGGGGAAAGGTAATGGATTAAGATTAATTGTAATTTGCAACATGTTCGTTGTCACAAAGGTGACATAGGTTAAAAGTACAGCAAATTATAAAAAATACGTTATAATTAAATAATAAATTTAAAGGACGTATACAATTTTTTCATAAACTCGGTGAAACATTGGTAGATCATTTTAAAAAGGTTTACGCAAAATCTCTTTGAGATTATAAAATCACTACTGGGTGGCCTCTGCGTCAGGTTCCATCCGATTATCGCGTTCTATGAAAAGGTAATGCATGGGTAACGAGCTAATAGAAATGTAAATGACGATAAATTTAAAATTCAATTTGGAAAACTCAGCAAAAGCCGCGGCTCGAGACCTCTAAATTTCTTATGGAAAACACTGATAATATTATATTTCACGATAATACATAATTATACATGTTCATTATATGATGGATATTACGTGGTGCATTCACTTTCGCATAATAATGAGGAATAATGCGTAAAGAAACTTTCTCGAGAAAACAGGCGCATATTTTCTAAACAATTTTGAACTTGTGCATAATATTGCTGTTTCGCTGTAACGTGCCTATACATACACGTATGTCACTGAAAAGTTAGAAAATGAGATAATCCATAATTGCAGCTTCAGCAGAGCTTCCTCCAAACAAGTTCCAAAGTACATAATCGAAGGTTTATAGTTTATACGCAGTATAAAATGTAAAACATTTTAATAATTATTCTAAAAATGATGTTGTAGAAGCTCTATGCACATAACTATTTTAAAATTATTTCATACAAAGTTAGATTTTATAATGTGTGTGTGAAAAACATATAAATTATTACACATATTAATTAACGCATTAATGTAGTAATTATGCACAAATTACATCAATAATATATGTACTGTCTGAGTACATTTTTGTTGGCGCACATTTTGCAATTAATACGGAATTATATATTAGTATATGTTATTTATAATAATTATATTATTAAAGTAATTATGAAATATATTATAGACGGTTTATAGTTGATTTATTTATTCAACTTTCTATATTTTTTTTCAAATAAATATAAATTATTTTGTAAAATTGGTAATATTTTTAACTCTCTTAATTACATTTCTTTGAGGTAGATAGAGTTTTCTATACAAATTTTATTAGCAGAGTCCAAAAATCAATGTTAGATTTATCAATTCCTCTCTATGAAACTCTACTCTCCACGACTTGTCCAGAATCCCTCGGTAAAGCAGCGCATTCGTTGCAAGAACGGCCAACCATCCCCTAGTTGCCAACCCCTCAAGGGTAGCTCAGTTCACTCTGACGCGTTGAAAATCTCGCTACGCCCGGTGGTGTTCCTTCCCCTTGACAACATCCCTTTGCGTTGAATGATCGTATGACAATTCCAATGACGTCTTTAACGATGGATCTTCGAAGATTGTGAAAATATAAAATGACGAGGATCTCAACTACTCGACAAGGGTGGGTTCGGTCTGTCGAGTTGCAAGGAAGGAAATGCAATTATTCGCCAGCGTCTGCGCTTCTATATTGATCCGTGGTGGTGGCAGTGGAGGTACGGCGGCGGTGGTGGCGGCTGTGCTCGCGGCGCGTTCGAGCGTTCGGGTGGGACCACAACCAACCCCACAACGAACCCGCCCAAAATGTATTTTTGCCTACGTCTCGTGCGGCTGTTTCTGATCTCGGCGATTCTGTGCGTTGGTAAGGCCCGTTTCCGGAGCGACAAGATAAAGCTCAAAAAACTCGTACGCCGTAGAAAAAGTGCAGTGCTCGGATGTAGCTGTAAACTAATATTTTTTGACATCACAGATAGGGCGAGAAAAGTGGAGTGCGTGACGAAGCGGCGTGAAAATTTTTAATTTGCGCGATTTATCTCACGCGGTTCAGGATTCCACCGATCGGACATTTCTGTTAATCGTGTTAATCATCTTATTTGCAGGTTTGTGCTCCGAAGATGAAGAGAGATTGGTACGAGACTTGTTCAGAGGATACAATAAGCTCATCCGACCAGTGCAAAATATGACGGAGAAAGTGCACGTGAGGTTTGGCCTCGCCTTCGTGCAATTGATTAATGTGGTGAGATTTTCTTGTTTTGTTTCATTTTTGCGCGAATTTATCAGATAAAATTATACGTTCAAATTATATAACTAAATGTGAAAGAAATTGTTTAGTTATTAACGTTCTTTAAATTTTTCAGAACGAAAAGAATCAGATTATGAAATCGAATGTATGGTTGAGATTTGTATGGATGGACTATCAATTACAATGGGATGAAGCAGATTACGGCGGTATCGGTGTCCTCAGATTACCACCCGACAAAGTGTGGAAACCAGATATAGTTTTATTCAATAAGTATGAATATGAAGACAGTTACTTACCTATACTTTATCAAATTTAAAAAATAGATTAATCATGTACAGAAAAAACGATTGTATTAAAATTTATAAACATTTAAGTAAATGAGGATCTAAAAATAATTTTATCGAAAACATTATGAAAATTATTTGTGTAAAAAATTTAAGCACGAAGAGCAATATTGCGAAAAGTTTTGATATTCTAGCACAATCAGTTTAAACGTTTTACACAATTATTTTAATAGTCCAACAAAATTATTTTTAGACTTATGTTTGACTAAATTTTTCGGAATCGTTCTTTCTGTGTGTATATATAATTTAATTGCTTACGTTATATGTTTATGTATATGTATATCAATTTTTTAAATAATTCAGATATATATTTAGTACTTTAATATTAAAAAATATTTGAAATAGATTATTTTAAAAGTTTATAATTATTTCAAATTAATTGACTGCAAATGAATATAAATCAATTGTTCATTTTTCAATTTTTAAGTTAAAGATGTATCAGCGATTAACAATCAAAATTTTTCTTATCTTTTAATTAGTATTTAATTATTTAGTAATTTCATATAAATTTATATTTATATTTTTAATAATTATATATCTATAAAAATTATATTTTCTTTGTTTACAGCGCTGACGGTAACTATGAAGTTCGTTACAAGAGTAATGTGCTGATATATCCGAACGGCGAAGTGCTCTGGGTGCCGCCAGCAATTTATCAGAGCTCATGCACGATTGATGTAACATATTTCCCTTTTGATCAGCAAACGTGCATTATGAAATTCGGTTCATGGACCTTCAACGGTGACCAGGTCTCTCTCGCGCTCTACAATGATAAGAACTTCGTCGACCTATCCGACTATTGGAAGAGCGGCACATGGGATATCATCAGTGTGCCGGCATATCTCAATGTTTATAAGGGCGATTTTCCCACAGAAACGGACATCACTTTCTACATTATTATCCGCAGGTGCGTATTTTACTCTCAATCTTCGTCAATTTTGAATGGAATTACTATAGCTTCTGTAATTAGTATTTTACAGTTATAATAAAAGACTTTAACTAGATAATAATAAAACATATTTTATACATAATAATAAAACACAACTTAGTTTAAAATTTAAACATTTGTATTACTCTTGCAGAAAGACCCTCTTCTACACGGTAAACTTGATACTGCCGACAGTTCTGATCTCTTTCCTCTGTGTGCTCGTTTTCTATCTTCCGGCGGAGGCTGGTGAGAAAGTCACTCTGGGCATTAGCATTCTTCTATCATTGGTTGTGTTTCTCCTGTTAGTCAGCAAAATTTTACCGCCGACCTCGTTGGTGCTACCATTGATAGCCAAATATCTGCTCTTCACTTTCATCATGAATACTGTCAGTATTCTCGTGACTGTGATCATCATCAATTGGAATTTCCGTGGGCCAAGGACCCACAGGATGCCTCAACTCATACGCAAGATCTTCCTTAAAATTCTGCCAATAGTATTGTTGATGAAACGACCGAAGAAAACGCGATTGAGGTATGAATTTCTTTTTCAGAGATATTATTAATTAGATAGAGAATAACACAAATGAATTAAAAAAGCCATAATTAATTAAGATAGGTCTTAATTATCTATAATACTTTTATGTGAATTTCCAGTTTAAGTAAATAATTGTAATTCATACAATAATAAAAGATTTTACAATATATATTTGATTCAAAACCAAAATATAAAATAAATATCAATAAATTGACATAAATTTAATTGATTCTAAAGATTATATATATATTATATATTAATTATACTACATATTATTCTTTTAACAAATATATATATATATGTAATATAAATTTCAATTAAATATGCTGCCGAAGCATTGTAAAGACAAAGCATTTTAATTTGTGTCCATTGAATGACGATTACGTGGAATAAACGGATGTTATTTAATCAGATGGATGATGGAGATACCAAACGTAACACTGCCAGCTTCCACATACTCGGGAAGTCCGACCGAGGTGCCGAAGCATCTGCCAGCCTCTCTGGCAAAATCGAAGATGGAGGTGATGGAGCTATCCGATCTGCACCATCCAAATTGCAAGATTAATCGTAAGGTTCATCACACCACGAGCAGTTCTAGCGGTGCTGGAGCAGGGGAAGGCATGGGCGATAGAAGAGGATCCGAAAGTTCGGATTCAGTGTTGCTCAGTCCTGAAGCCAGCAAAGCTACCGAGGCTGTGGAGTTCATAGCGGAGCATCTTAGGAATGAGGACTTGTATATACAGGTAAGGATCTTTTGCGTAAATAATAATACATTCTCAAACAATATATAATCATTTTCCTAAATACTTTCTTTCAGACAAGGGAGGATTGGAAATACGTCGCAATGGTGATCGATCGACTGCAACTTTATGTCTTCTTTATAGTGACGACCGCGGGTACCATCGGGATCCTAATGGACGCACCTCATATTTTCGAGTATGTGGACCAGGATCGTATAATAGAAATTTATCGCGGAAAATAATCCGATTTGCCCTAACGAAGCGCAATCACAAATAATAGCCATTGTTACGCGACCGTTCTCATTTCGTCTCTTTCGTCGACTTCTTCGAAATCGACTTCATAACGCCAAGTGAATAATTTTGTCATTTCAATTGTAAGCGTGAAACGCTTACAACTCAAGCGGCTGTTTAACAGGCAATTATTTTTTATACCTACAGATTTTTATGAAATTCCCTGCGAAGTACAAATTTGTTTGACGAAAGTCTCGATACAATCTTCTGCCATTATGCGCATATTTTTGGTTTTGTGTAACTGTAAGATTGTAAAATCCAATTTATAAGCTCTCCCAATGACGAAACTTGAGCGATCGAAATGGCATACGTTAGTATATAATAATTCCATTAGTGTTAATCATGGCTGCCTCTGCGATTATTGTCTTCCCCGATGTCATTAACTTCCGGTAGCTCCATTGCGACACGCTTAGACAAAGGATTTATGAAACGATTATCGAATGGTTCTCATTCTTCATTTTATCAAAAAAAAAATAGATATTTTTTAAATTTTTAAACACGAGAAATCATATTGTAACAGATTACTTGCCAACTTTATAATTTGTATAAGCTGATATTTTATTAGCTGCAAAGGCACTTCTCTTTAATTATTCAGGAAATTTTTTAAATCAGAAACTTGTTTAAAGTTTGAAAAGATTGCTCAGATTACATTACATATTATAAAGCATTTTATTAATTACGAACTAGATAAATTTTTATTAAAAAGTATTTATTTCTGACGTAAAATGTATTATTTTGCTATTAATAATATTTTATATGGTAATTGTGAGTATT
The DNA here is from genome assembly GCF_001594065.2 of Cyphomyrmex costatus. NCBI lineage: Eukaryota > Metazoa > Arthropoda > Insecta > Hymenoptera > Formicidae > Cyphomyrmex > Cyphomyrmex costatus. The sequence continues at coordinate 251,522 of NW_017275358.1, read as the reverse complement.
ATTAGAAATATCATGATTGCTTCTTTAAACGTGTAATTATCTCATAATACAATTAATGTTAAACGATGAAATCCGCTTGTGTAGCATTATATATCTTATCTAGAAAAATACGGAATTAGTTAATAGCATTTTGGCAAAATTACTGTAATATTAATATAATGATGGTACGCACAAACCCGTTTAGTCAACTTATCGATATCTCTTAATTAGAATACAAATAATCCAATAATCTAACAATAAGTTAGGAAAGTATATAAAAAGAAAATATTATTTATCGTATAAAATAACGCAGAGTTACAGGAATTCACGTTTAACATTAAAAATAATGTAAAATCATCGCGTATTTTTCTAGAATTATAATTTTATCACCATTTATTATAATACATTTAGTATAGTTTCCCTATTTTATGTTTAAGTAACACTATACGCCAAATATGCGCGTTTGACGTCTATATACGTTAGTGTTAAACGTGTGGAAGAAAAATAGTCCTGTATTTAATCTCTCGATCATAATTTTAATGATCAGCTTCAACCAAATCGATCAAATTCTCGATATCAAAGATTATATGTCTCCGCATAAGATAAGATCGAAACGTTCTTTACGCATCCATACGCGGATGGTCACGCAGAGTCAATCGCGATGTTTTAGATATAAATTTGAAATAATTTTGATAATAATTATGCAAGTCGTCACGTCGTAATTTTGTCGATTTCGCGTTTGATACTCGTCGTGGCATTGATTATAAATGTCGATAGAACTGCGACGGTCTTGACAAGCTTGTCAGATATACGAACGAACTTGTAGTACGAATTTTACATGAGCATGAGACGTTATAAATTAAATTAATTACGAAGAATATGCTCGTATCGATATCTCCAGGAGACTCGGAAGGCCAATACAGTTCAAGGTATCCTTAACAATAATTTTCGAAGTAAACACAAATCTTTCTCTCTGACAAGAAAATTAATTGCATTTTTAATGGCTGCAAATAAAAATTGTATCTTGACCTGTTTTTGGCCTTCCTAGAAAATAGATCATGCTTTCATATCTTGCATTTAAACAAAAATACCTAATGCGTAAACAGAACTAAATGTTATTTAATGCATTGTTTAAAATATGTGATTAAATATGTGATTAAAATATTATTTTCTTTTCGATAAGTACTTTTTACTGTTAATTTTTTTTCTAACTGAATTAATAAATATCTCTCACTTTCCGAAGACGCAAGTTAAATTTTATATTATCGATTTACTGTTACTTGTGGAAAGTATTTGTATAGATAGACATAATTTTTTCAAAATTGTGTTTTGATGAGAAAAAATAATTAAATTAAAAACAAATGACCATGCTTAATTAAATGCGGGATGAGAATATAAGCGCTGTATATTGCGTTAATAATTAATAATGCGCGTATTAGGAAGCATGATTTTTCGTCATAAGAACACCGTGTATTAATAGAACATTATAGCCATGCTTACCATATACTATATTGTATAGTGAGAGACTGTTAGACAGTCAAGTCTTCTTTAACAAAAAACGGAAAAAAATTTCAGTTCGGAAAAAAATTACAGTCGACTGTTGGATATCGAGGATTTTGTTGCGAGCAGTGAAAAACAACCAAAAATATTATTTTTTAAATTTCTTTATAATTTTATGCAGTTTTATAATTCGTCAAATGTTATGGTAATTTATTAAATTTTGTCAATATTGTTAATTAATTAGCTTCGCAGAATTTTTTAATGTAATAAGCAGCATACTTAGCAATTATCCTATTTAATAATGTTAATGTTAATGTTACAGTTATTGTGCAACAGTTTCTTCAAACGCATTTAAATATGTTATTACATAAATCGATCGTTATGTTTATTGAAGCAAATCGTAAAATAATTTTAGACTTACTTGAAAATGCTTGATAACGACAGAATAAGAAGCCGCAGAATCCTAGGATGGAAAGTTTCCTCTTTATAATTATTTGCGTTAATCTTAGCAAATTTAGATGCGTGAAATACAGATTTATAATATAATGTTTTTAAAAGAAAAATTTAATATGTAGAATTTGTTCTCATCTTTTATAAATTGATTAAGAACATTTATTTACCAATTTTAAAACACGTTCACGTTGCAATGTAGTTTGTTAAAAAAAAGTTTATGTATATCCAGATTTATTGACAATGTTTTGTCGTTATATAATACCGTTAATTATTGATAGCGCATGTCGTGTCTTCCTGGAAAGAAATACAATAATTAAAATTTAGAAACCAAGCACACTGGCATATTCCGTTTTGTTCCATCCCTCTCATGTCATAAATTTCGTGTAATTTATTTGGTGCGATTTAACACAAACAATAACAATAAACGAGATCATACAGTTCAGCTTCTCAGCTAGAAATGATAATGGAATCGACGTCGATTTAACGTCAATTTGATAATTTTGATATTAAATCGACGTCGAGTCGACGTCAATTTGATAATTTCGATGTTGAATCAAATTCATTGAATCAACGTTAATTCCATTATTATTTCTGGCTGGGTCGTGTATATGTGTCTTATCTGTTGCGAAAAGGAAGACGATCCTGTCAGCGAATATGTATTATAGTTCACTTTGCGCATAAAACAAAAACCAAAAATTGTTGAATCGAAAAGTTTGTACTTTATTATGCATGATAAATAACATAGTGATTATATATTCGTGCATTACTGTATGCCGGTAGGTAAATGAAAAATTTAATATAAAAATTAAGTAGTTCTTTTTATAATAAAATAATGCATCAATAAAAGTCATGAAATTTTATATTTTCACGTTTATGTTTTGACTGATATCACGATTGCACTTTGCAGCATTAATGTTCTGAATTGCAACTCTGCATAAACGAAGCATTGAAAAATAACATTTCTCTCTCAAATAACTGATAAGAATCCATTACAACAAATTAAATGCTCATGCATAGCCGAAAGAAAAGAGGGGAAAATGGAAAACGTTTAATTTCATTTCATTTATTTCAACAATTTCATAATAACGTAATAATGTTAATAATATTACAATGCGGCGATTACAGTGCTCACCAGTTAACAGGGATTCTCATATCGATCAACGTTGCCTCGAAAAGGAGCCCAGCGTAGAAATATAACAAATTTTTATTTACGCTCTCTTATATCTCCTCCGGTATAGATTTACTATTATCAGACCAGGCTGTTATCGGAGGCATAATTAAAAGTCAAGTGAGATCGGGTGAGTTCAGTTCAATTGCATCGTCCCACCATGGTCTATGGAAATAGTAACATTTCTTTGTTTATTCTCGCTCTTCTCTCCTCGCATTCTCGATGGCGATCGATAACGCGCACCTTAAAATGTCGATCTTAATGCGACTGGTGTAACGGTAGACAATACGAGGCGGTTTCGTTCTTTTTAAAAGTACATAAGGAATAAAGATATAGGTAGGTAATGAAGAAAGTTAGATCGCGCTCTACATCGGTTTCTCTGAAATTGCATCAGCGCGGCTTTTAATGTCCTTTAAATTCAATAGGTTAGCATCGAGAGATAATTAAGTTATAACTTTATCTTTTTTTTTTCCATTGTTAGTTTAGAGAGAAAGTGATCTCGATAAAGTTCGTCCCTAACTACTAATAGACTACCTTTGAATCACCCCTATAATTACTGTCAGAGTATAACTACGTCGCTATTGATTACAGGCTAGCTTTAATATTCAGTTAATCGTTATTATTAACCGTTTTCTTTTATTCATTATTACGAATATGACTTTAGCATTCAATAGTTTAAGTATATATAGTTTATGTTTAGTGGTACATGTGCTTAATAGTTTTGCCTTTATTTATTTATTTGTTTATCATTATTTATTTTTTGCGGTAATTTAGAAATTATATTTTAATCCGCTATTTTGCTAACCACCTAACGCGAAATCTCGCTTCCTTTGTCATTTTTAAAAAATCATTTTTTTCTTTTTTTGATAGGACAACGCAGTTTCCTGTGAAATCGCGCGTGGTGAGTTAGCTGAGCGAGGATTCAAAAAGGAAGGAAACGAGTACTGTCTGCCGGAAATAACTGCGTGTGCACTTTTGCTTTTATAAAAATTCATTTTTAAATTCAGTTGGCTGTGACGCGTTTTCTCTTATATCTGTCCTCTTTTATATATAACGTATATATATTTTCCTTCTTTACACATATTACATATTTATATATATATTTTTTTTCTCCATCACATTTATCCGTTCAATTTTAATGTAAAATGTAATATTCTCTCAACTCGAACTCAAAATTTTGTTTCCTTTCTTGTTCACGATTTTACGCAGTAAATCTGCATATTAATAGCATATTAATTCAACATCTAAGAGCATAAGGCAATTAAAAAGAATTAAACTTGTTAAAGAAAAATTGTATTTTAGTTTATATACCTTTAACGTTATCTATACATAGTATATTTTATGTTGCTCTTTGTCGATGTTGTATATAATATTATATGTATATTTGTCGGACATTGTTAAATTATTTATCTTTTTATATGTCGTATCCTTTTCTTTATTTCGAGAAACTTATCGGCAAAGAGATAAAGAATATTTGTTATACTTTTCAGAACACGATTTAATAAATTAACAGCGAAATAATTCGACAAAATCTTTTTCTAATATCTACAACAATTCGAATAATTTGCGGAGTTATTTCGCAGATTCTCCTCGATCCTCGTAACGAATTAATTCGTAATCAATTCTACGTGTTACTGCCGCGCCGTTGATCTCCATCACGTTAATTACATTCCTATTCAGCCCTATCACGTACACGTTTGCTTCACAGCGCGCTCGTTTACGTTTTAAGGATTAGCTAAAAATTTGGCACTTGAACTTACGCTTCACCTAATCAGTTAATCTAATTAATTAATTCGCCACCGTTGTAAAAAGAGATACGCACACGAGCATACCTTAATTACTCCATTTCTACTTGGTTTTCTCGCTTTCGCCTGTTCGCGTTAATCGACCGGTCAACCCGGGTGATTGATCATTGTAATGCTTTACAAACAATGGCACAGTGGAATTTACACGCAAACCTTGCCCGGAGCCACGCCGGCAAAACGATTTGATGACGATAACGTGACACTCGAAATCCGCGTCACTGCGTACGATAGCACGAAAAGTGTCGTTTTGCTTCTGCTGTTCCGCCGTGATGGTTCCACAAGCTATTGAAAAACGTGAATACGATGGTGCAGTGTTTTATAGCAAAAACATCCTATATCTCCATACAATTGTTCCATCAAGAGCGATTTAACTCGAGACTGGATGCGTGGGCTTTCCAATCGGAAGAATATCGAAAGAGGGCCCTTTGTATTCGACTATTTGTCTACTATTGTGTTTTATTCGATCCAAAACACTTGCAACCCAGCAAACACCAAGTTATAGTAGCATAACTGTTAGTTATAATTTCCTAATCAGCAATGTAATTGTAATATATAATACGTATGTTATTCTACATTATATTGTTGAATGAGAAATTTCAACTAATATATAATTACTGTTTACTGAGAATACCATATATCATTTTCGTGGGATTTATTAGGTTGTTGTATAATTTCGTCGTATTTTTAGGTAAAATTTGAACCACCAGAACTTTACAAAGACATTTATTTATAAATATCATTCGGTAAAGTTTTAGAGCTTTAAGAATCTGTTTTTTTAAATTGCAGTATAGTAATTTTAAAAAAGTTATGAGCAATCAAAGTAAAATGATCCTTTTACTTAAATGATCCGCGATAACTCAGTAACCAAAAATCTTAAAAACAATTTTAAAAAATGATTTTCTACGGAAAATTTTAAACTTTCATGTTAAAAAAATTTTCGTCAATTTTTTTTAACTCATGACAAGTTCACAAAGTAAAAAAGATTTTTCATTTTATCCTCTCCTCTCATATAGTTTTCTATAAAAAGTTATCAAATTATATCTATAAAAATTATCAAATTTATATAAATTAAAAACGCATAGTAATTCTTCGAAAGCAGAGATTTTAAACTTAAAAACCCTTTCTTTAAATTTAAATTTTATTCATTTTTAACAAAGTTATGTTATTAATAGTAATACGACAGAAATTATATATGCAACGACCTTGTATATAACATTTTTTTATAATGTGATAACATTTTTAAATAACATATCCTTTTTATAAGGCAATTATTGAGTTTCTTCCTGTTAAATTACTCCTCTTTATGCGTAAAAATGTACTGTAAAAATTTAATGTAATCGATAAGCAGAACGACACGATTTGTGTAACGAGCAGCAGTATCCTCTGCGGACGATATCTCGTTTCGCTTAATTTAACAACGAGGCTGAGCGCGAGCAACGATTTACACGCTACATGTCGTCGATATAATTAAACTTCTGTCGCGTATGTATAATATACATATAATACATGTATATGTGCTATATACATGTACGTATGAAGAGCGGTCTAATAAGAACGGGCAAGTGATCGTCGATCTTCCGAACGTCTCCACCGATCCGAACCAGTCCTTCTTCAAAGTCAGACATTCTATTTAAAAAGTGAGAGAAGCGTAATTACTTTTATTTTTTTATAATTTCGGCGCTTCGATCTTGACTATAACAAAGATTAGTAATAATCATTCTTGCTAGTCTCACTTCTCCAAATGTCTCTCCATCGAAAGTGTGCGTGTGAATAATTTATTATGAAAAATCCACACTGTCTCTAAAAGTCAGCAAAAATTGAAACTCCGCACGCGTTCAAGAAAACGCATTGCTTACAGTAGATCCAATCATTGTTGTCGGATGGAGTAAAATCGTAAGATGTATTGAACACATAATCGTTAGTGAATCAATAATTTTACGTTGACTTTTAAGCCTCTCTTGCGAGTCTTTTATTCGATCAAATTCTCATTTTGTTAAATCCTCAACTACTCGATCATAATTTCTGCAGGTTCATGTAAAACGCACGAACGCAGGTACGTGCATTTGATTGGAAGTAAAATTATACGATCCATTATTCCTCGAAGGGATAATTACTTGAACGAGTAAGTTCCAATCTCGTCCCATTTCGCCTTTCACTTTCCATCGTGCAGCTAGTTTCAGTGCTAGATCTACGAGTGTACAGTTTGTCGCTAGAGCTTCAACTACTTACATCACAGCGAACTACTAACGCTGAACAGCCGCGAACAGTTGCAACGATTTTCATCAAAGCCTTGATTATATTCCCTTGAGCGATATTGGTGCAAACGGGATCAGTTCACGCGAGTACTCGACGTTCTTTACAATGACGATCTCGCGAAAACTTTGCAACTGAGAAAACTCGTCAGCTATACTAGGCGACTAATGGCGGAAGACTTTGGCATGCTATAGTATAATAGACCTTACGATAAAAGTTACACCCGACGGATAGATAATGCCGTCGATATTCTCGTGTTAATTAGAGGTAGTATTATATATATCAAGAAGTATATAGTTTTCGTCGTCAGCCGCTTGGAGTCATTGGGGGATTGTCTTGACACTTAAACGACAGGCATAATTCATGAGCAATCGTAATTATCTCTATCGGCAAGTCCTTAGGTAAAGTCCTTAAAACGTTCGAGTAAGTAATAGTCGAGTGAAATAGACTAAAAGTGCTATGAAACTTGCACAAGGCTTAACCCGTTATAGCCCGTATACCAGAAATACAAGAATACTTTACTTAAGGATTTTCATATATAACTGAAGAAAAATTTACGTTTGGGTATAACGGGTTAATTTCCACATCTCACAATAGAAGTATTTGGCTCAATGAAACGAGATTTATCACTAAATTTTGAGATTTAATTATTGATTGAAAATAACGTTTTAATAATATCAATATTTTTTTATCTACTTTCGATCTTTTGTTCTTTTTGCTTGACGATCGATAAATGAGACGTTCGAAAAATTTCTTATCACTGCCAAATTTTATTTTCTTCACCCTGTATGTACATCTGTACTCTACGATATCCTATAAGCTTATCAACCTTCCTTTAGTTGACTCATATATATTCTCTCTCTCTCTCTCTCTCTCTCTCTGTCCGCCACAACTACTCCTTAAATGGGAACAGTTCGATTCGCGATCGGAAGTCGACTTAATCATATATCAACGTCGTAGAAAGGAGATTTCAACATTTCGTACACAGGCGAAAAGTTTCGTGACTAATACGTTTTAATATTATTATTGTTATTATTAACAGTAATAGTAATATTATCATTTATCGTTATCATTTATTGTTATCACTAACATTATCATTATTATTATATTCTTTTTATTACAAGATTTTTTATTACAGCTTATACAGCCCCGCGCATATTAAGCTGAGTTGTTGGTTTTAAAGGCGCAAGTCACGTTAATGTATCTTACTCCTTCTTTCACTTTCTCTCTTTTTTTCTTATTCGGTCATTCGCTTAAATTGTTCAATTTGTACAAAAATTGCATTGTCTGCCGCCGCTCTCATCTAATTTTTACAAAGTAATATGATGAAAAACAGTTATAAGTGAAAAGAACTCAAACAAGTTTTTTAATTTATTTACCAAAAGCTTGAATTAAGCTTGGATTTGCATATTTTATGCACATTTGTGGTATTTAAAAATAATCCAAACGTTTTATAAAACTTTTTTTTTTCCATGCAAAAATTAAAGTAGTTTTTCTAATTTTTCTCTCCTTTCAACTAAAATTATGAGAATAAAAATTATAAACAAGGCTACGAGCGTAAGCAAGGATTCTAGATTATAAAAACGATAACAAAGTTTCTTGCAATATACGTACATTTCGACTTTAATCATTCTCAATGTTAATAAATTAAAACTTAAAATTCGTTTGTACATAATAAGTTATTGCTATAATAAGATCCAATGTAAAAAATTAGAGATGTTCACTCATGTTAACCATTGCGAGCGCATATTTTTACATTGGATTTTATCATAGCAATAACTTATTATATACATACCGATCGAATTTTAAATTTTAACTTATTAACATTGAGAATGGACCGATTAAACAAAACGTATAATGTACTAAACCTTGATGTCGTTTTTATAATCTAGCATTAAGACCTTACTTGTGCTCGTAAACCTATTTATTACTTTGATTTTTAAAATTGAGTTCTTATCCAATTTTAAAATAATAAAGTTTGAAAGAGTTGAAGAAATATTAACTTAAAACGACATGTATTTGCATAAAAAATGTGTCGCATGACATTCAATTGTATATTTTAATATTTTGATCTTTGCCAATTTAAATTATTAATTCTTTAAATATATATATATATATACATATACATCTATATGATAATGGCAATAATAAAAGTATAAGACAACAGAGAAAAGTTTTGTTTCGTAAAGTTAATCGAAGATTTCTACGTGTATTTTACTATTAAAATTGACTAAAAGTAAACAATAAAGTTTATTAATTTTACTTTTTATCTTTGTCGCTTGATAAATCTATCCAAACTTATAACTATTATTATAATTAATTTCAATTGTGAAAGCGGCGGATCATACCACGTTCAAGTACGTTTGCTGCGTTATCTTCAAAATACTGTTCATATTCAATTATTCGAGTTCAAGGAGGTGGAAACTTTTCATGTAATATGCGTGTCACATTTCGTCTGAATTAAAATTCACTTTTACGCGAATTTATATGTTTGAGAACATCTCAACAAGAATTTTTCGTAGCAATAATACTTCTTACGATTTCCTGTTACAGAAATCGCAGGAAGAAGTCTATATTGAATGATATAATATTTGCATAACTGCAAGCACTTGAGTTTCATATATATCGTAAAATTAGGCAAGTTTGCATCACGGTGAGAAAGAGATTTCGGAACATTTGATACTCTGACACATGTTAGAGATTTACTTTATTTAATTATAAGTTTCACTCTTTCCTCTTAATAACTGTTGTTTATCTACAATTGTTACAATATCTTTTTATGTACATACAAATCAAGCAATTTTAAAACGATATTCTCCCTATAGATGCAAACTATCCTATGATAAGTACCGAAAATCTCGCATTGTTCCGTTATAATTTTCGTCATAAAGAATAAACTAATTATTTTAACGCCAAGGAAAGAATGGTTGTTCCTGTCCTCGCTTACGGTAATATGTGTTTGTAAGGTACGCCTATCAATTTATAGGGAAATAAAATAGCAGTTGTTAGCGACAAATTACAGTGAGCAATTTTTTGGCTTTATCATGAATTTCAATGTGCGATGTGTGATAATGCACATTTATATGTGTAATTAGAACAACTATAGTTGTACAGTGTCGCGTGGTACCAATGGTACGTATTATTTTTTTCTATCTAATCGTTAAATCTCGATTACATTAAAATCACGCGTTGTTTCGCTAATACGATTTTTTGATACCCGTAATTTTCTAGGACTCGTAATCCATATACGTCGCTGTTTCTAGATTAATTTTATACTTGCAACATAATTAATCGCAATAGATTTGATACGCGTACTACATTTCGTACATAACAATCGCGATTAAATTTGAATAAGCGAAGGCCTCATTAAAAGAAGCCCTAGCGATAAAATTATTCCCTTTCAATGTTATTCGAAATAATACAATTCTTTAAAAATCTCATTAAAAATATATTTAGGAAAATTTTGATTATATAGGAATATCTGTGTTGCAATTTTTTGAAAACATTTATA
>NW_017275358.1:225909-240748 GCF_001594065.2 Cyphomyrmex costatus | reverse complement strand
TTTTATAATATATATATATATATATATATATATATATATGTATGTATAAACAGATGGCTCATTCTTATCGCAATAAAAACGACGTTGCTAAACACCTTTCCACCAACTTGAACTACAGCAAACGCACATTAAAAAAGAAACTATAGGAATCAGACGTCTTATAATGACAAAAATTACAAAGGCATTAAGGAATCTCTATTTTACATCATTAACTTTTTTGGAAAGAATATAATCCACGGCACTTTGTAGCCTGGAAGTAGGAGGACAAATGTTTTCTTGTCTGATGTTTGAGAAGCTTATTCTATCTTTTGTATACTGAATAAAATAAGCTTGAGAAGGTACAGTTTGTTTTTGAGGAATTATAAACATGTACAAAAGCACGATCTAAACAGAAATAATTCTTTGAAAATAAAATCAAAGAGTTGGAAAAGGTGAACGTATTTCGAATGATTATAACAGATGTAGTCTCTTTTAAGTACATAAATTCCTTATTTTTTCCTTCTTCCTACTTCCAAAGCGCGATGTGTGGCATTTGTTGTTCTAGTTCTAAAGTACTAGATCAGTTCAACATGTATTTGGTTCATGCGACCAGGCGTAACGTCGTCATTATCTCGCCAAGTCAATTAGAGGCTAATCGAGCCACTTATTAATTTTTATATCATAAAGGGCAATCGTGTCGGCATTAAAACGTCGATGTCTCGAACTTATACATTTTGTTGCTTTTCTTAGCGAATTATTTCCTTGATCTCTCCATAACTATTATATTTGACACCGATTATAATTAATCGCATTTTTCGTCTAAAAATTTCTATCCCTCTTTAATACAATACATTCGACGTTAATCTGTTTATTTCTTTCCTTTTTCGTCGTTCTTCGCGCTCAGAAAACATCGTATTCTTACTATATACTTTTACGCGTAATCCCATCCACGGTACAACATGATCAACAACGATTCATTACTTTAATAATCTTTAATAGTATTTAAAAGATAACATGATTGGTTGTCGCGTATCCAGTGCCGAAAAATGTACGATACGACTTGAGTTCGTCTCCCTGATGTCTCGTCGAGACGACATCCGCCTACGAGTCTGTCCGTGTGAGCAAGAGTAACTTCCTTTCTTTATCGGTCGCCATCCCACGTTGCTTTTTCTCCTTCCGTGACTAATCGTCTTCGTCGCTTCCGCGATTTTCTACCACATTCTCGAGCGGCTCGTAAATTAACAGAGAACATGAAAAGTGTCAATTTTATGAGTGCACTCGGAAGTGAAGTCATGTCCTCCGTATCGCTTTTTTGCGAACGAAAAAAATATTTCTCGTGATAAATCCACTCGTTAATCGTAGCATTTAGTATTGCAATATTAATTTATACATAGTATAATTGCTCAATTTTAATATAGCTGCCGATGTTCAGTGTCAGCTAAAATACGCCGCAGTGTTTCCGAACAGAACAAGAGTCATTAAAGTTACATATTTTTTCCTGAGAAGAGAAACAAAAGCTCATATTCTTGCTTAACTTTTGTTCTCCAAAACAGTTTTTAAATGTCGGAAAGAAGTTACAGTTATGTTGTCGCGATAATGGTTTCTGCCATTGCTACAGAGAAGAAAAAAATAAATACGTGAAACAATAAAATATACGCGAGTCTTTGTATGTTCAAAACGTAAGTATGTCTGCGTAAACTCGTGTTTTATACGTGCGATGTAAGAGATAACGATCCGTTTTCTCGGCACACATCCAACAGGAAATATAGGTATTTTGCTTGAAACTCAAGCATGCAAATTATATTAAAAAATGTGAGATTTTCGGCTATCCAGATCTCATAATTTATATGAAACTCGGACAGTCAACTTGAAAAGTTAGTCGTCTAATTCTCGAAATATAGAGCCGTTTAATATCCTAGTACACATATGCGATATTAAGCTCGTATTTACACGATCCCGATAGCAAAGTATAAGGGATCAGAAAATTGCATTCAGCATTAAATGTGCGACGAGAATGCGGACAAATAACAAAACAGTATATTCAAACTTGCAGACATGAAAAAAAGTACATCGCTCGAAACTGAATTTCTCGCAGCGGAAGTTATCGAACAATCGCAACCATTTTCCGCATTTGTCTCTCGCGTCCGATTTTTGCGTCCTTCCGTAGTGTCCTTCGAATTTCTCTCGCGACCTACTCGAGAGAATATTTTGTGTCACCGCCACTTAAATCGTAATACAAATCCTCCGTCTATTAAATCGTCGATTTTTACGTACTAATGATACCGATAAGAAAAATTCACCTGGCATTATTTAAATCACTTGGCAGTTCATCGTATATATTCTGAAAGTGTAACCTGTACGTTTACCTTTAAAAACCAACCCTTGTCCTGCTTTGTCCTTTTTATCCCTATTTGTTGCTTGTTTCCCTCTTTCTCCCTTCATCATTTTATTTTGTACGGATAAAAAGGAACCGTCGTCGGCATTCTCGAGCGTTTCTTTTCGCATCTTATTATGGACAAGTACCATCGACTGACGTACATAGTATTCCGAAATTTCTTTAAGGTATTACAGTTTATGTATTCTCGAGAACTTCAGTCACACTTGAAAACTTTGATTTTATATCAGTGTTTTTTCGGTGTGTACACTACTATATTATTCGTATTTTCTCATTTATATGTTAATTTTATATCCCTTGAAATTTATATTTTTCAAAATTTCTGCTTTTGTGTGTGTGGGAGGGATTTTCGAATTTGGGATCTTTATATGCGAATTCGTAGAAACGTTACGAAACATGTCTGGACTGCCGTAAGAGTCTTCTTAAACCTAGTAATATACTGAGCCTCGGGTACATTCGAAGATTTCTATAACGTACTAACCTTGGGCCGCAGAAAAGTATTTTTAACTCATTGGCAAATCACGGTTCCGTGTGATTAACGCTCTCGCATGATGTTACGTGCGTGTGTGTACGTGTATGTGTGGTACATCCCCAAGTAGTAGTCGTGGAGGACAGAGTCGAATACTCTCTGGATTCGATCGTTACTTATCACTATGAAAATTCGTAATTAGATTTTTTTATAGAACTAATTATTTAACTCGTTCACGACAAATGTACCATCTCAATTGTACAAAGTGTTCGTCACATCGACTGCTCTCAGGGATGCGTGTAACAAACCAGTGTACGTGTTCTTCGCGTATGCTCTACTCCCGCGTGTCCTTCGTTTTCACGCGTGTGCTCGCGCCATTTATAAACGGTGTGTCAACGTGTTTCGCTAAGGCGTCCTCGTGGGATAATTATATGATAAAATTTTACCGTTACTATTACGTAATTATTTTTAATGCTATTATCGTTATTCTCATTATCGATAATGTTATCATTTTTATTTTTACTGATATTATTATGTGTATCATAAAGAAACGAAGTTACTCCCCGTATTGCTTTCTTCCTAACGCGCAGGTCTCCGAAACGAAGCGGCGTGCGAACTCGAAGATGAACACCCTTTAACCCGATCTGGCGGAAACCGGTTAAGGGCGGACGCTCAGTTAGAGCGTCGCGTGCGGCGTCCGTCGATGCTGGCGCTCGGCACGCAATCCTCGTCGGCCCCGGAACCACCGGCGGCAGACTGGCTTTTCTGAATCACGTGACGATAATGTGCGGCGCTGACAGCAGGACGGTGATGGTAGCGATGATGGTGAACAGAGTAAAAATGATTAGGCACATCCTATCGATCACCATCGCCGCGAACTTCCAGTCGTTCGAGATCTTTGTGTTTTCATCCTCGCTCTTCAATTGATTCGTTATCATCTGAAACAAAATTGTTATTTCATTAAACCTGCGTATTAATTGGTTTTTAAAAAAGATTTTGACTGTTATATTAAATTCTTTTTTCGCTATTTTGAAATTTCAAACGATAAATTTTCAACTAGGATCTTCGAACTTTGAGACTCTTCAAACAGATCTTGGAACATTGCAACTTTGGGATTTTTAACCATTGTGACTTTCAGAGATATAATCTTGGGACTTTTACGATCATCGAGTTTTAAGTCTATTTTGAAACTTTAAGATCTTAGAACCTCAGAGGCATCAGGTCTCGAGTTCAAAGAACCTTGCAATTTTATAATCATAGACGGAGACTTCCTTATAAAGGGTATACAGCTTTCCAAGCCCAGCGAGCTCCTGTCGGTGTTGAATTTCACGTCCAAAATTCGAGGTATGTTAAAAAAATATGTTAATCTTTAAATTTTTTAAAATTTTGAATAATTCAATAAATAAACAGTATTTGACTAGAATGTATATATAGAAATATACTTCGTATATAAAAGATAAAATATGTATATTACTTTTTCAAATTCCCCCCATTTGGATGCGGTACTCACACATACCCAGAAAAGCGAAAAGTTTCCGTCTCTAATCCCTGCCTATAGTTTTAGAACTTTCGGAACTTAGAAATTTAGGCCTTTGGAATTAAATATTTAACAAATCTAAAAATATCAAAATTAGAAAATTCTTTCGATTATTGTCGAATCAAATTGTTACCTTAATCTCCTTCAAGATTAGCACAAGCTCATAACGAGCGCAGAAGCACGCGTTCTGGAGTATCTCGACATGCGGCGTTGACGCGTCCGGCGGATGTGGATGCTGATGCGGCATATGCAAAACCTGATGAGGGGGATGCGATGCGTGCGGCAGCGGCGTCGCATGCTGATGGTGCGGCGTCGTGGGTGCGTGGCTATGATGATGATGGGGCGTTGTGTGTATATGACTATGGCCGTGACCCGTCGCGTGCGCGTGATGAGGTCCGGGTGTGCTGTACACGTTGTTCAGCAAATTGTTGTGAGACGCCAGCGCGTTATCATCCAGGTCCAGGACGTTCGCCAAGAGGGACTTACTACTCCTCTGGTGCAGCTCCAGATCACCGTATGACTTGCTCGTAGCTGATATCCAAAACACGCAATTATTTATTCATTAAATTATTAGTATTAGCAACGGATTACGACACACGGCGATATTATTTCAAACTAAGAAAATTAAAAAGAAATTATATACAATTATTGACATAATAAATAAATGCATTAAGCTGATAAGAGATCTCTCACATGAATGACGTTGTCAATGGTGACCTCTATCTGACTTATGATCAATATCTATTTGAAATTTATTTACTAAGTAATTATTTACCCTCACTTACTATTTATTACTTAATTATTATTTAATTATTAATCAGCTAGAAGGTTGCAATACTTTCTTTCTGAGTTTCCTGCTCGCAGAGCAGTCGAATGTAAATGGTCAGATTTATAAGTAAGAACCAATCGCTCAGTGAACAATTTGCATTCCGTAACTCATCGGAAAGAAGTGTTGCAACCTTTTAGCTGATGAGTGCACTTAAAATTCTCTTACTCGTGACAGGAGATGGCTTCTGAGACTTTTGTATTTCCTTGTCTTGTTCTTCTTGTCCTGGTCTTGACATACGGAGTAAGCGAGGTAGCCAATACAGGAAAATTAATTTAACCTGTAATGCAATTGCAGAAAATGTAACAACATAGTCTAATTTATATTTCAATACTTGTATTATGTATTTATTATGCATACACTATATATTTATGTTCGTACAATAATGTATTCAAATCCGATTACGAAATAGAAGTTTGCGATTTTTCTGTGTCAACACAAACACAACACACACACACACACACACACACACACACACATCTTTAATAATAGTTTTTTTTATTTTTGCTCTTTTATTTAATTGGTTCAAATTAATAATATAAGATAATTGTCGTAATAATCGTCATATTAATCGAATTAAATTAATAAAGCTAATTGAAAACTAAAAAAAATTCTTGTAAGCGTTTATCCTTTTCATTTCTTTTTTTGTTTAAATTCCTCTACACCTTATTATTGTGAATATTTCACGCTTGTTTAATTTAACTTAGGTGCGTATGTTTCATTCGCAGAAGAAATCTGATCGCACGGAAAATCAATCTCCGAAATTTACATTCTAATTAACGTGACGTCCGGTGAAAAATTCGATTATACATGATTTATTATCGCGGTGCGCATTCGGCAGAGTGGCCCTTAATTATTTGCCCATAAAATTTCTGATTTATCCGTGATGAAAAGAGAACAATGTATCAGCTTCAGCGGTGGTGCGTTGCATTTTAATTAAAACCATAATTATCTACCGATACGTACGGAAATCATATAGCACCGGTGACGAATTGAATCGAGCTTCAACAAAATGATTTTCGTCATTATTGTGCACAAATAAAAAGAACGTTTACAAATTGTTTAATTAGACAATGCACTTCCAAGCAGCTCCACAGAATATTAATAAAACCGATTAATTCTAAAAATAAGAATGGGCAAAACAGATTAATCAATAAAATTAGTCAAACGAATAAACAATTTTGAATAAAATAATGTCTCTTTTTGTTGACTTGAACTGATTTTACATTACCGGATATCAATGTTTTGTTTTTCTCGGTTAACTTTATGGCTGCCGACAAAATCATTGCTTTTATCTTATTATCTCAACATGAATGTGTTATTAACATTTTGTTGAAAACTCATGTATCTCAATAAATGTCGTTTAATCTAAATAAAAATATAAATACAAATACGTTTTACAGATATATAAACAAAATTGTAGATTCATCTATTAATAGTTAAATTTATGATGTATATTCACGAAATATAGTAACCAACTAACGCAATACACTGGCAATACTAATGAAGTGACATAATTGTAACTAGTATTATATTAAGTGCTTTGATATCGATCGGAGATAATTACCCATCGACCCATTTCATGGGAGTCAGCATTTCGATGATGATAGTTCAAGATGAGGATCGTGCTGACTACACTACTGGCCACCATAAACATGATACAATTGAAATACGTCCCTGAAAAGTAATAGGAAATAAGAATACAATTTAAAAGTAAGCCAAATTGACAAATAATCATAGTTTAATGTTTAAAATTTGAAGCTGTATTCACTTAGACATGCATTAATATTAACTAATTACTTTCCTTTTAACATCCAAACTTGTAAAAGTATAAATTTTATTTTATTATATAATTGTACACATATTAAGTGCAGTTAATAAAATTTACATCTTTCTTATAACATATATGTAATGAAACGAATTATAAATTTGTATTAAAAGCAATATTAAAGACTAATAGTATTCTCGCAAATTCTTTTAACTTTAAAGCAAAGAGTATTAATTGCATCAGCAGGTATTACACAACCGGGAAATATTGTCTTAAATAAATGCGAATATAAATTTTCGTTCCTTTCTTCTCTCTATTTTTTCTCGAATGGTTCGCAATAAATGTGATTAATTACGCTGTTTTCTCACATTAAAAAATTAATTACATTGAAAATCAATTGAAACAAGCTTACCTAAAAGCGGTACAGCGTCGGATGTCGCCGGCATTGTCTCGGCAACCATATTCAGGAACACAGTAAGGGACAAGAGGATGGTTACTCCTGCAAAAGAGGTTCGTTAGCTTCGATTAATTATTGTTAAAGTCGAGTGCATCGAGGAGGTGGCCAGACAAGATTAACCCTCGGTCCTTGAACGCTCGAAGGGCCCTCGATGCATAAACAATTTCATGCCAAAGACACTTCGATTTTCAGCCTAAGACGATATAATGATCTCCGACCTCGCCGTATCGGATGACATAAAAAAGTACTATTTACATTTCAGTTTACACTCTTTAAGGAGCTATTTACATTTCAGCCTACACTCTTTAAGGAAATAATATATAAAGATTGATGTCACGAAGAAGAATATCTTCTTGAAAATAAGTGAGAATTTTGTTGATTCCTAGTTTCGATTAGGTCTTGAGTAAGAAATTTCAGAGACAGTTTGCACTCCAAGTATATCTTAAGTATTCGACACTCAGGCTTTGAACTTGGTACCGCTCACTCGTGAATCACTGTGTCACGTTAAGAGGCACTTTCAAATTATTTAGACTTTCAAAACGCTACGGCATTCACGGCAGATGCCTCATCTGAATATCAGACCTTAGTCGAGCTTTTTCGAGGCTCACGGTAATACGTTAAGAGTTGCCCAAGTTCCTTAGAAACGCGAAAATCAATTGTGAATGAGTTGCACTGTTTTCTTTCTTGCTCGTTTTGTTTTCTCATAAAATAGAACATTTTTAATTCTTACATTATATTGGAAAACTTGCATTACGTCAATATTGTAATCAATTAAAATGATTTATAGACAATTAGAATCTAAATAATAAAAGCTAAAGATACTACTCATAGAAAAATAAAAAGAAAGTACGATTAATTGAAAGCTCTGTATCTGTAACCCTTTTTATAATATTAACTAATCTGGTTTTTATAGAAACAACTATGCAAATGTAACACTTTAATACATTCTTGATATCTATAAATCACTGTTAATACTAAGTTAATACAATTGTAAAGTAATGTCTGTGCAGAGCCAATTTTTTTTAATTATATCTTCATCTACGAATAGCTATAAGCTTTAAGGTAATTTGCAACGGAGACATCTGCAATTGTTCGGCATTGTCATTCCATTGTCGTCGTATCTCCGCATCGGTGACGACGATTGTCGCGATCGTTTCCGAATTCGATGGAGATTCAGCAACGCGCTTGTACCGAAGAAACTCTACGACCTGAATAGAAAGCTTGCCGAAGTTTGCGCGCCAGGGCGCCGTTTCAATCGGGATCGGAACGAAATCTAATCGCATAAACGCTCGATGCGCTTAGGGAACTCCTGCACCCTGGCTCTAATCACAGGAACGTTTACATGGCAGCGCGAGGTGAAGCAGGCAAGGAATCGGAATTATGCAGCCGAACGATTCGAGCCGTAAGAGGCAGGATTTCACTCGAGCATCCGGTTTCTTGGTAAATTCCAGAGCGACTACGTTTATGAGGAAACAAATAAAATAACATGTCATAAATAGCATTAACGTAATCTTTCAGTATTCATGAATTGTAATGTTACAAATACGTATGGAAGAAAAAGTCTGAAAGCGCTTGATTACATTGCACATACGGTTGAGATTTCATTAGACATTCTTCTCTGTTAAAAATATTATTAGTTAAACTATAATATTAATTATCATAAATCAATTATTTGTTATTTTTGGAATATGATGATATATTTTTCATTTTATTTTAACTGTAAGCTTTAAACATTTATAATCTAGACTATTTTAAGAAAATGTCTAATTAAGAATGTCAGAATTAAATAGAATGTGTTAAAAAGTAATTATAATCAATTATTAATTTTTTTTTATCTATACAATTATAATGTTATAACTATGCAAGAAAAAGTCTGAAAGCGCTTGATTACATTGCAACGGTTGAGATTTCATCGGACATTTTTCTGCTAGGAAAATTATTAGTTAAAAATATAATATTAATTATTATCAATTAACTATTTTTAGATTACGATAATTTTTTATTCTACACTAACTGTAAACTAGATTTATGATCAATATTTTGCGCAAAAAATCCAAATAGTTGAAATTGCTATATAACATTAAATAAAATAAGAGGCCTGTTCTTTTTGGTTGAACTTTTGCACCAGTTCATCTTTTTTTCTTTTCTTTTGGAGAGAAAAGGAAGAAATATGATCTGGTGCACAAGTTCAGTGAAAAAGAATAGACCTTATATAGTTAAAAATATAATTATAGAAATCAAATCTTAATTTTTTTAAAATAAAATGAAGATAAAATAAAACTATTTCCTTTTTTAGATCTTCATTATAAGCAACTTTTTCTGAAAATACTTCTGCAAAGTTGCGAATGTATCATATTTGTAGCTCCTGTGCGACATGCATCTTGTGATAGTCGATTATTCTCTACACAAAGCAGTATAAAATTACAATTGAAATTTATACCCAATAAATCAAGTTTTCGTTTAGTGTAACAAAATTTTATCGGTATAAATTTCCACGTCGAAATGTCGATAAAGTTCTGTTGTTCCCGATTGCAAAAGAAACTCGTGACAACACAGAATAGTTTCTTCACGGTGCCCGGATGCGGGAGCGCCTGCCAGCCGGAACTAGGTCGGGCCTAATCGTGCAAACGTCTGATGCTCTTAGCAAACAGGGACGTGCCTAATCGCGGGAACGTTTACGGGCTGTCGAGGGCAATCGGAGTTTTGCATCAAGTTTAAACTTACCGAGGGAGAGTTTCTCGCCGGAATCGGGCGGCAGAGTGAACCCGAGGACGGCCATGCTGGCAATCAGGACGCATGGCACGATCAAGTTGAAGAAGTAGTAGAGTGTGCGTCTTCTGATGATGACGACAAAAGTGATGTCTATATACGGTTCTGGGCAGCAGTTGTAGAAGATTTCATTTCTTTTACCGGGTACCCCTGAGATAAAAGGAAAGATTAATGTCACTGTAGCATCTCGCGTCAAGTGTATTTATTACATGAATATAACGTTTAATTCTAATCCCTATAGAACACAAAAAATAAGAAACATGGATGTGCAGCACACAATTTTGGTAGATTTTTTAAATATAAAAAGCATAAAGAGATTGTATATATTTTTTTTACGTATACATTTATATGTAATTACACAATAATGACAAAATACTTGCGTTTTATACATATATAATTTAAAAATTAATAGATTTGTATTATTCATCCATGCATATTTAACTAACAGGTTTAACGAACAATACCTAAACTAGAAATTGTTGTTAAATTAAAATTCTCAGATGGATATTCCGTCTAATGCTTAAATATGACATTGTACACGTATACGGGCAATCGATGTACTGTCAATAAAACGAAGTGCTTTCTCGAACGCGTAACAAAAGGTTGTTGGAAGCGAAAAATTTCTCTTTTCTGCTCTTTGAATTATCCCGTGCAACAGGGCAAAGAAAAACGGAAGATTCTATCTTGCGTTATTCCTCCGGGTACAAACTGGTGCGCTTTGCTGCAGCTGCAGTTACTTAAGATACATTTCTACCACAAGTCTCATAACCACGGCTCATACATTGCACGTATACGTCGACCTACGCTATTCCCACGCGTAATGCATCGTACAATTTTTCGAGAGATACACGAGATACGCCACGAGAGAGCAAATGCTTTTATTTCTGCGTTGGAGGAACAATAAAGGTGCCACGCCATTTCTTACGTTTACAATAAATTTATCAATGGCGAATTACACATAATTGGACAATGTATCATAATTGCAATGCTATCTCTCTCGCAATTATCAGAGAGAAACACGAACCAGATGTTTCTATTTTTGCTCAACAATTCCAATACGGATATTACGTAAGTTCCGTGTGGAAGTTCATTTTCGAACCATTACTTTATACGTAATCGAACAATAGATTATACCTTTTTCTTTTATTAATGCTAATTGAAAGTTCTCGTTAACAAAAAAGATGTTATTAACTGATCCTTTATCTTTACTTTATTGTATTAATTTTCATAACGTATTATTTTAAATTTAAATTTTGTAATAAATTATTCATGCATTTATTGGAAACTTATTCTGAATTCAAAATTAATCTTTAAAATGTAGATCAATTTCGTCTTATATAAACTATTTCTTTAGGCATACTTATACATATAGTGGGTTTTAATATATGAAAAATTATTTTATATAAAATATTGAAATAAATCACAAAAAATATTATTCATATAAGATTTACATTTGAAAATTCTTCCTACATATTCACATATGTAGAAACGCTGCAAGTCTAAAAGCTTTCGTGCAGCTAAACATTCTATCAATTATTTTATATATATCAAGAGTAAAATAATTTGCTAAATATACACAGTATAAACATCTGGAAATAAAAGATTGTAATTTAAATCTGTCCTTCGATTCCCAAACGATTATTCAGCGACTATCACGAACTGTTATTCGCTCCTCGAATCAAGCAAGCAGCAATTTCTCTCGCGACACTTTACCGATTGCCCGACGTGTTCGCCAGCGAAAACACTAAACTTCGGACGCACGCGGAGCGAGCCGCTACGTCCCAGTTGACCCAGATGCAGGCAATTTTGACAGGGACAAAGTGAGGATCAATACCGGTTCCGATTTGCGAAACGATTGATCATCCGCCCGTGGCCGTGCAAGACTTTAGAATTGCTAATCGGCCGGGAATCACTTTCGGCGCCGGGGCAAACTATCCGGGCGTGGCGACGTGAACGGTTCCCGATAAGGACTGTAAAAACTCACCCAACAGATGCCACTCGCCGTTAGTGATGAAACTGCTGATGTCACCTCCGGACTCGTCCTGCAGCTGCAGATCCAACTGTGCGACAATTTATGACAGTCGATTAGAGGAAAGTTATTGCAACCGCGCCATGTAAGACGACTGTTTCAAAAATTGCGGAAAAGTCTGTTCAACAGTATGGCAGAGACACAAAAGTTACCGGCTTTTCTTTTAAAAGAATATTTTTTCTATATATTAAAACTAAAACTCTCGTTACGCCACAACTTTTCAGAGCACTTTTGATATTTGAGGATTAATTTGCTGTAATTTATTTTTTTTCCGCAATTTTATATTATTAAATATGTGTCATATTTATTACTACTACATTTAGTTATATAAAATAATTGATACAAGCAACATAAAGTTTAAGAATTTAATAATGAAACAACCAAAACATCATGCGTAAATAATACTTTTTATTGTACATCCTCTGTTGATTTATAGACTTTGTAGTCTTGTTGATGTTCATGTGAATTCATGTATGTATGTTTATTTACGTAGCTTTATATGAAGCTTTCGCAAACCTCCCGCGATTTCTGCGTGTTTGAATATCGATGCAAACTTTTTTGCATTGACGTTTTGGCGCAATCTATGACGAATTAATATCTAGGGGCAGATTGTTATAATAAATGAAAATGAACGATCTCTCAAATCGAAATCTTTTTTTGCATCTCGTTCGTATTCAATGGATCGAACTGAGCTCGAAAACATCTTGGCGCATATTCCGTTGTCTTACTTCCTTTTGCCTTCGTTTACTTCCTTTTGCCTTCGTTTACTTCCATTTCGTTCTGCTTATTGTCATCCTTAATGAACCTCTGAGCGTTCTCGAATTGCCTGGCACCATGTAATTCGCAACCTCAATTTTAATTATTTCGAAGTTTCACGTTCAACAATTGAAGATTCGCTAGGTATGTGCATTGGTCGTGTGGCAGAACTACACGATAAATCGGTACGCATAAATTGCACGCGGCTATGAAACTTTCGTAGTTAACAAAGTTATTGTTACCATAATCGGACAACATTAGCATGCCATACAGCTACATTTCTATTGTAATACAAAACAAAGTTTTTAAATGAAATATTCTACCGCTATAATTTTGAATTAATATTATTTTAGGAGAAATATCTGCGAGAAATTAAGACATCATAACATACTCTTCTGTTATCTCTATTTCTTTATAAAATAATTTTATAAATTAATTTTTTACGTAACTATTATTTTATCATTAATTAATTGATTTAAGCACAACATATTTTATTTATTTATCACTCAATTTATAAGAAGAGATCATTTAACTGTTAAGAATAATATATATTCTTTTATTTATAAGCAAAATTACTTTAAGAAAATGTAAGTTATAGTATATTCAATTATATAATTTTGTTGTAACAATATAAAAACATTAAAAAGGTTTCTTTCTTATAAAGTGAGTTGGATTATACAAATAAAAGGTTGTAGAGAAATCGCGTGTGGTGAGAATCCTGAATAACATTCTCACGTTCATTGTCTTCTAAATGCGCGTCTTACGATTCGTAAATTTCCTGCGATTCACTCTGAAATGGCATTTACCATCCCAGTGGTGTTTTGACCAAACACCGAGTGCATTTTACGCTTATTGTGGTATTTTTGAAGTGTATACAAATCTGGTATACAAACCGCAGATGTCAAATATTTTTCAAAAAATGTTTTAACATTCTCGCGAATTTTTCGTAAAATCTCCTGGTAAAAGAAATTGATGAAATATAAAATAAGAAAAAAGAATATAAATTTTTATAAATCTATTATTATACTACTAATATAATGAAATAAGGGCAATGAGCCAATTTTCATTAAAATCTTTAAATCAATCTAATATATTGCGAAGAATATCTATTATTATACCTTCTATCTTATCTATTATTATTAAGAATATTCTATTATTTTACCTTCAATTTTGTATTATTCCTATTTGGTTGTATAAATTATATTCTATAATTAAAAAATGTTAATTAAACAAATACGTTTTTATACTAATCTTTCACTAACGGATTTGTTACTTTTTTAGATCGAAATTAGTTTCCAACAAAAGTGCTGTCTAGACGCAAAAAACATTAATATTTAAATGTAAAAGTTATTTTGAACCATGACCTATTAAAGAAAATAGAAATTTATACAAATAAAAATAATTAATTTTTTAAATAAAATGTTGATCCAGCGAAAGATGTAAGTACCAAGTTATTCAAAGATAAATTAAGTAAAACCGACAATAAGGCATCCAATCGTATCTTACAATAAAAATAAGATTAATTCTATTACTAATAATCTATTTATGCTTTTTATAAAATTAATTTATTCAGATTTCTCTCGTTTGCTTCAAATAAATAATTATTCAACACCATTCTCAGATAAACGAGAATCGCAATTCCGAGAATGCTATCCCACCTTTCATCAGAGGTGGTGAGAAACGCGTCTCCATTACGCGATCGGAGTATAGTACTTTACTCAAAGCTCCGTTCTTAGGAATCTCACGAATCGTTCTTGCGAGCGAATCTTACATTGGCAAACAGTGAAGATTTTCTGTCTCTTTCCCTCCTGCCCCCTTTTCACTTCTCTCTCTCTCTCTCTCTCTCTCTCTCTC